>NW_027466861.1:3050000-3235000 GCF_046128005.1 Genypterus blacodes
ACACTCCCGTATGCTTGCTCGTCCTCCTCCTCCTCCTCCTCCTCCTCCTCCTCCTCTCACTCAAGGAGCCCGAGTTAATGCCAAAGATAACAAGTGGTTGACTCCGCTTCACCGAGCTGTCGCCTCCGGCAGTGAGGTAACACATTACACACACTCACACACTCATTCCCACACACACACACACATTCGAAAATCATCAATTTTTTTCAATGGGGACTGCAATTTGGAGGCTTTTTCAGCACTCGAGGGCGACAAACGAGCGGAGGAGCCTCACGGTTTCCTCTTCATCGTCATTTCTTCACTCCGGTAATTCTCTCACCTCCAGCTATAATCTCTCGCCAGGTGAATTTCCTGTTTTTCTACACCGTTGAAACAGTTACAGCAGCTTTGTTTCGACCTCTCTGCCATCGTGACGCAGATTCCCCTCCTCAGCTCGGTAACGTGACGCCTTCATCATCACAGTTTCTCACTGACGGCTCCGTTTTTCGGCTCTCACCCCGGCCTCATGGAGGCCAGTGTGTCAGGGCAGCTGGGAGTTGTGGGAGTCTCATTGTGTTGACATGCCGCTCAACTCATCAGCATCCAGGACAAAGTTCTGGCTGCAGCGATAAAGTTTCCAGGGTTTTACATTCCCGTCTCAGAGGGGCGACACACCTCGCCGTTCCTCAGGCGTCACGCTGGATTCCTGTTTCACTTCCTTCATCTTTTTTGTTTTGCCCTGTGGCCGCGCACCCACACCAGCGAGCTATAGTCGGTAGCAAAGACACCTAAGAATAGCGATGACGCACGACACCCACACACACACCCACACGCACACACACACACACACACAGCTACCTGCGCACACTGGCACCGTCTCCCCACTCTGTCCCGTGCTCGCTCTCCCTCTCCAGGATGCCGTGGCGGTGCTGCTGAAGCACAGCGCCGACGTCAACGCCCGGGACAAAAACTGGCAGACGCCGCTCCACGTGGCGGCCAGCAACAAGGCGGTACGCTGCGCCGAGGCCCTGGTCCCGCTGCTCAGCAACGTCAACGTGTCGGACCGGGCGGGCCGCACCGCCCTGCACCACGCCGCCTTCAGCGGACACTTAGAGGTGGGTCTTAATGACTCACACACCCTCACACACCTGACTATCCACGCTGACTATATTTGTGTTTTTGCGTGTCAGATGGTGAAGCTGCTGCTGTCCAGAGGAGCCAACATCAACGCGTTTGACAAGAAGGACAGGAGAGCGATTCACTGGGCAGCGTACATGGGTAAACCCCCGACTCAGCACTTACATACACACGCAACTTTACAATCCAGAATAAACAGAACTCTATACAGAACCACGTGTTCTCCTCTTCTCCTCCTCAGGTCACCTGGAGGTGGTGAAGCTGCTGGTGTCCAGTGGAGCCGAGGTGGACTGCAAGGACAAGAAGGCGTATACGCCACTGCACGCCGCTGCCTCCAGTGGCATGAGCAGCACGGTGCACTACCTGCTGGGCCTGGGGGTCCACGTCAGTACACACACACACACTGAAATCCTCAAAATGCACATGCAGAAATGATATCCTCTGCTTTGCTTTAAACACACGTTTGTTTCTCTGTCTGCGTAGCTGAATGAGGTGAACACGTACGGCAACACACCGCTCCATCTGGCCTGTTACAACGGACAGGACGTGGTGGTCAGCGAGCTCATCGAGGCCGGAGCCAACGTCAACCAGGTACGCACAGGATGGGGTAGGAGGAGGGGGGGCTCAGCAGAGGGACGACGTGGCTTTGTGCTTTGACTGTGTTTGTGTTCTGGTCTCAGGTGAATGAGAGGGGGTTCTCTCCGCTCCACTTTGCCTCGTCCTCCCGCCAGGGGGCGCTGTGCCAGGAGCTGCTGCTGGCCCACGGCGCTCACATCAACATGAGGGTGGGTGCTCGTTCACACACACAGAGCCGAGCAGTGTGTAGATCCTGTATGTGTGGTGTGTTAGGAAATGCTAAAAACGCTGATCAGCAGAAATCAATAGGATCGATACGTTTGCTGCTCAGAAGCAGAAAATAAAGCTGTGGTTAACACTTTGGTAGCAAGGATGCAAACTGATACGAGGCGCCACACACCCTCAAGATGCAAGGCCATATGGCTGAGGAGGAGGGGGGGGTCTCCCTCAGGCGCCAAGCTGCTCAGAGTGTGTGTGTGTGTGTGTGTGTGTGAGGGAGTCTTTGATATCCTCTCTTCATTAACGCTACACTTCCCCTCCTGCCCTTACTCTACATTAGACCCCTTAGATTATCTTAATACCTTTATACTCATGAGAACCCTCTTCTTCTTCTTCCTCCTCCTTCTCTTCCTTCCTCTTCCTCTCTTTCCCCGTCTCCATCTGTGCAGAGCGAGGACGAAAAGACGCCCCTCCACATGGCGGCCACCCACGGCAGGTTCTCGTGCTCTCAGGCCCTGATTCAAAACGGTGAGAGCGACCGCAAATCACTGCAACGTGCAAAATCAAATGAGGGTGAAGGTGCGTGTTCATAGACTGTGTGTGTGTGTGTGTGTGTGTGTGTAGGAGCCGAGATCGATTGTGAGGACAAGAGCCGAAACTCTGCCCTCCACATCGCCGCTCGGCACGGCCACGAGCTCATCATCACCGCGCTCATCAAACACGGGGCCGACACGGCCAAGTATGCGTCCCTTTACCGTCCACCGCCGTGTTCATGAACATTTCACATTCTGTCTTCCCACATCTGCGTGGAGCATTTAGAGGATTAGGATTCTCTTTCACCCTCGTCTCTCTCTCTTTGGTCTCTTGATGTGCCGCACCCTCTCGTCCTGTGGTAACTTGTCCCCCCCTGCTCTCCTCGTCTCCCTGTGTCTTTCATGTCTCCAGGAGAGGCGTTCACGGGATGTTCCCCCTGCACCTGGCAGCTCTCAGCGGCTTCTCCGATTGCTGCAGGAAGCTGCTCTCCTCAGGTACTTGTCGCCGCCGCTCCTGCCAAGTGGCATCAGCGAGTCTGTGCTGAAAAATAAAAAAAAAACCTTGACGCCTGTGTTTGCGTATCCGCTCAGGTCTGGACGTCGACACCCCCGACGACTTTGGACGGACCTGTCTGCACGCCGCCGCCGCCGGAGGGTGAGAGATTCATCCTCTTCACCCGTTCAGCCCCCTTTGGTTTGTCAACAGAGTCTTCACTGCTCACACTCTCTCCAAACAGGAACCTGGAGTGTGTGAACCTGTTGCTGAACATCGGCACAGACTTTAACAGGAAAGACCGATTTGGAAGGTGAGCGGAGGACATTTAATCGCCCCTGTGTTGTTGTTGTTGTTGTTGTTGTTGTTGTTGTTTTGCTCTGCTCTGCTGCGCTGTAGTGTAGCGGAGGCCGTGTTACCTTTCACATTAAGATTGTTGCTTCATTTATAGCCGAACCAGTCGTGCACAGGTCACAACGGTCGTTTTAGCGATCGAGGCTCTGGAAACAAAATAAAAAGGGATTTATTGGAAGTGTTATGCGGTGGGATTAGAGCCTGAGACAGAGTTGTGGTGTAATGAATAACGTCCGGTGTTGTTCCAGGAGTCCTTTACACTATGCATCAGCCAACTGTAACTACCGCTGTGTGTTTGCCATGGTGGAGTCGGGGGCCCGAGTGAACGAGCTGGACCAGCGAGGCTGCAGCCCGCTGCACTACGCCGCTGCCGCCGACACCGACGGAAAGTGAGCACGGCCCGGCGACTCAGATAAACAAGTCCATTAACCCAACCAGTGCTTTAAACGCCCCGTGTGTCTCCTGTCTCTCTCTCTCGTCTCTGCGTCAGGTGCGTGGAGTATCTGCTGAGGAACGACGCCGATCCAGGACTGAGAGACAAACAGGGTTACAACGCCGTGCACTTTGCCTCAGCGTACGGACGCACGCTCTGTCTGGAGCTGGTGAGCTTCAACATCTAACTGAACACCAGAACACTTATGAACACTGAATATGTCAAATCGTTGTACATTTATTATGTAGCCAAAGTGACTTCAGCTGTAAATGAGCCGGTTGGATGTAGAGGATGGAGGTAAACACCGTATCTGTCTGTGCTTCCTCTCAGATGGCCAGTGAGACGCCTCTGGATGTGGTAAGAAGATTTAATGTCATGAAAATCTAATTACATACATTTACCGCCAACTGAGCTTGTGATTTATTATGGAAACAGCTACCCCCTGTGGACAAACTATGACAGTGCAGCCTCAACCACCTTGTACAACTGTGAAATGTTCCTCTGCTGGTTGGCGTCGTAGTGAAGTCGTCGTCATGTTGTCGGTGTAAGTCAAGTGTGTAAATGTGAACCTGTGTCCCTCAGTTGATGGAGACACCAGGAGCAGACATGCTGAGTGACTCAGAGGGACAAGCACCCGTCAGCCCTCTGCACCTGGCGGTGAGTCCTGGGTTTGTTAGTCTGTCCGTCCTTCTCTTTCACTCTGTCCCAAACTAGCACCAGACAAAGACAAGTGTGTCTGCTGATACTGTGTGTGTGTGTGTGTGTGTGTGTGTGTGTGTGTGTGTGTGTGTGTGTGTGTGTGTGTGTGTGTGTGTGTGTGTGTGTGTGTGTGTGTGTGTGTGTGTGTGTGTGTGTGTGTGTGTGTGTGTGTGTGTGTGTGTGTGTGTGTGATCTACGCAGGCTCATCACGGGCACTGTGGCGCTCTGGAGGTGCTCCTGTCCTCCCTGCTGGACGTGGACGTTCGCAGCCCCGAGGGACGGACGCCCCTCAGCCTGGCGTGCTCCCGGGGTCATCAGGAGTGCGTCTCCCTCCTGCTGCACCACGGCGCCTCGCCCATGACACGCGACTACACGCACAAGAAGACGGCCATACACGCTGCTGGTATGCACAAGTCCTGCTGCTGTTCACACACAGACACGCAAACGCACAACACAACTAGTGTGGACAACTTCATACAACATGAAGTGAGTGTGAGTAAGTGTTGCTATTTATTTATGTTTCCATAGCGATGAACGGCCACCCGGAGTGCCTGCGCCTGCTCATCAGCAACAATGAGCAACACACATCTGTGGACATACAAGACACCAGTGGACAGTGAGTGTGTGTGTGTGTGATGATGACGGCTGTCTGATGACTTTAACTGAATTATCTGACCTACCTAAGCATGTTGTGTGTGTGTGTGTGTGTGTGTGTAGAACCCCTCTGATGCTGGCGGTGCTGAATGGACACACAGAGTGTGTGTACTCTCTGCTTAGCCAAGGAGCCAGTGTGGAGTCTCAGGACCGATGGGGCCGGACGGCGCTGCACCGTGGGGTGAATGTTGCACACACACACACACACACACACACACATCCAGCATGTAAATGGGGAAGTTTGGCCGAACATGAAAGTTTTATACCAAACTCGGTTTCTGTCTCTCTCACAGGCTGTCACAGGTCAGGAGGAGTGTGTGGAGGCCCTCCTGCAGCGGGGGGCCAGCGTGTGTGTGAGGGACATCCAGGGCCGCTCCCCCGTCCACCTGGCCTCTGCTTGCGGCCGCGTGGGCGTCCTGAACGCTCTGCTGCAGCCCACCAGCAGCTCACACGCTCACACACACCTCACAGACAACCAGGGCTACACACCACTGCACTGGGCCTGCTACCATGGTACAGAGACACCTGACACATGTAACACACACACATACACACACTCCAGTGAAGACTTCATGTGTCTCTCACTCCCTCTACAGGTTACGATGTGTGTGTGGAGCTGCTGATCGACCAGGAAGTGTTCAGGAAGATTCAGGGCAATGCCTTCAGCCCGCTGCACTGTGCTGTGTAAGACAAAGGACCTATATACATGATGTGTGTGTGTGTGTGTGTGAAGGTACAGTATATGACTGTGTGTGTGTGTCTGTTGTGTGTTTCAGTATGAACGATAATGAGGGCGTGGCAGAGATGTTAATTGACTCCCTGGGCGACATCATCGTCAACACGACTGACTCTAAGGGCAGGTGAGAGACAATGACTGCACACAGACACACACACACACACACACACACACACGTTTACTGCCAATTAACACACATTTATCTGTAAATTACCCTGTGTGTGTGTGTGTGTGTGTGTAGGACTCCGCTTCACGCCGCAGCGTTCTCGGATCACGTGGAGTGTGTTTCCCTGCTGCTGAGCCACGCCGCTCAGGCAAACCTGGCCGACACACACATGCGCATGACGCCGCTGATGATGGCCGCGCTCAACGGACAGACCAACGCCGTGGGTCAGTGCTGCCACACACACACCCGCACACACACACACAAACAGGTTCCTAAAGCTTCTCTCGTGTTGCAGAGGTGTTAGTGAGCAGCGCCAAAGCTGACCTGACATTGCAGGACAGCAACAGGAACACGGCGTTACACCTGGCCTGCAGCAAGGTAACACACACACACACACACGTTCTGTCGCATATTCTGTCGTGGCTCATTGATAAACAGCATTTCCAATTGTTGATTTCCTTGATTTCTTCCTCTCTGTTCCTGGCAGGGACACGAGACGAGCGCCCTGCTGATACTGGAGAAAATCGCCGACAGGAACCTCATCAACTCGACCAACACGGCTCTGCAGACGTACGTACGCCCGACACACTCGCACTGAACTCAGGTCACATTTGTTGGGCCTCTGTAACTCCGCCCACTTCCCCCTCAGGCCTCTGCACGTGGCGGCCAGGAACGGTCTGACCGTGGTGGTCCAGGAGCTGCTGGGGAAAGGAGCCAGCGTGTTGGCAGTGGACGAGAACGGTCAGAACCTTTGTCTTCACACACACACACACACACACACACACACACATTCCTCCATGACACAGTGATTGATCTCTTCCCCAGGTTACACCCCGGCGCTGGCCTGTGCTCCCAACCGCGACGTGGCCGACTGCCTCGCCCTCATCCTCAACTCCATGATGCCCACCTCCCCCATGGTCACCATAGCAACGCTGCCCCCGCTCTCTCACGCTCGGGCGGTCGCTAACCACCACCGCCCCCCCTCCAACCACATCTCCAAAGGCGTGGCCTTTGACGCCCCGCCCCCTCTGAGGCCCGACCACGCCTCCTACTGCAGACCGGAGCGCCCGCTGTCCTCCATCTCCGCGGACGACGAACTGAACGACTCGGACTCAGAGACGTACTGAGGACACGCCCCCCCACCCCTCCTCCTCCTCCTCCTCAGGGCGTGGCCAGGTCACCGCTGTGGCTGCCTGCCTGCACGGTACCGGCAGGTTCAGCCGTCCACTCAGGAGCCTTAACAGATCACAGAGCAGGGATGAGACGAGACGAGACGCAGAGTATTTTTGGACGAGACTAAAACCTAAAAGCCTCCCGGATGTGTTTGCTGCCTTCAGGTGCACACGGACGAGAAAGAGAACAACGCCTGAGAGAGAGAGAGACGGGTGATACAGTGTAGAATAAATAATATTGATATATATTCACAGTACGTTTCAATCATGCAGCTTCACTGTATAGTCGGTTAGACGGTTCAGTGTCTTTTTAAATCCTAAACAGTGTTGTTGTTGTTGTCTGGAGCTCCCCGTGGTTTCCGGAGTGATTTTAAGCCTCGTTTCCCCTTCAGCCGTGAACTTGTCTCCTCCTGTAGAGAAGACGCAGAGGGACGACCTCGAGGGACCAGGAGACCCGCGGACTCTTCCCCGCCGTACCTTTAACCTTTGATTTGGAGTTTTTCCTGGCAGACACTCATAGTGACTCACGCACACACACTGAACGATGCTGCATCTGTTTGTGTTATTTTTAAATTCCTACAGGAGAGGAAAGCGATCATAGAACCCTAATGAATTCCCCCCCCGAGCGGAGACTGAAACCTAAAGCTCGGAGACGAGTCTGACAGCAGGCGGATGTAAGACGCGTTTACTGTACGACCGGTGAGAGAGCCCGAGAATATTTAACTTGCAACGCTGTAACTACTTGATGTCTGTAATCTGTACTGGAGACAGGAAAAAATGCTGTGTGTGTGTGTGTGTGTGTGTGTGTGTGTGTGAGAATGAGAGAGTCGGTGTGTGAGAAATAAAGAAACAATGCCTTGTTGATGATGAACTTTACTTGGTGCACAGAATGCGTAATGACTAAATAAACAAAACTTTCTGATGATACTGCAGTTTTTGTGCGTGCGTGTGCGTCTCAAGTTCTAAACCTTTGATCCAACCTAAGGTTCTCAGGTCAGTGTTGGTCCAGGTGGTACATGCGGCCGTACAGGCAGGCCGTCACCAGTCCAGCCGTCATGTTGGAATGTGTCATGGCCACTCGGCCGCCCGCCGTCCTCTCCAGACGCTCCGGCTGCTCCAGGACCAGGCCGCTCGCCAACACTGACGGATACACGTGCCTGGTCCCAAATCTGCCCTCCAACAGGAAGTCCATTTTAGTCTCGGCCTCCTCCACTTCCTGTCCGCAGGAACTGGCCTCCGCTCCTGCACAGCGGACTAACGCACACACCTTAGTGCACGGGCGGGAAAAGACTTTGTTAAAAAAAGGAAAAACATAATAAATTCACACAAAGCTCTTGAATCTGGAAAGTCATCTTCACCTGCAGAGCTATGCGCCCGTGAAACGTGTGTGTTCCTCCAAAGGCTCCCAGCGCATACAGCTCTTTACTGCTTCCTTGTGGAAACTGCCGGTACTGCAAGTGACAGCAAAAAGAGCCGTCACACACGTCCAACTCCCCCTCTGCGTCTCCCAGGAGGGCAAAGGTGAAGGGGTCATACATCATGGAAGAGTTGAAGGTGGCAGCAGGGGGAGAGACTGAAGAATAGGGAGGAGGATGAGGAAGAGGAGGATCTGAACATCCCTGCTCCTCCACGCAGAATCCAGACTCCTCTGTCTTAGAAGACCAGACTTCCCCCTTGACTTCTCTGCCGCCTTGTCTTCCCTCTGAGGCCTCACCCGGCCCCACCCACAGTGGATCCAAGACGGGGACCCGGGCCACCAGCAGCCGTCCCTCCTCCGGCTCTCCGTGCCGGGCGTGGTGACGCAGGGGCGGGGACATCGGGGTGAAGATGCCGCTTCCTGTCATGCCATCCGCGTCGCTGCGAATGTTGGCCGCTAGGATGGTGACGCCTGCCCCCAGGCTGACTGCCCGCTGGAACTGAACCGCCGCCATCAGGGGGAGCTGGTTCTTCCAGGCTGCGGGGTAGACAAGCTGTCTCACACCCTGAGGAAGAAAGTCAAGGAGAAGTTAGAAGTCGGAGTTCGGATGTAATTTTGAGAAACTTTATGAGAAGAAGACCAATCAGACATAATTTGTGTGTGTGTATTTTCTACCCTTTCAAACAAGTTAATTTTGGGGTTGTGGAACACGATGTCGAAGCAGATGAGGAGGCCGAACCTCCCAGCGAAGGGCGTATCAAACGTTATGATCTCAGTCTGTGGCGGCGTGTCGAAGGCTTTCTCGAAGTAGAGGTTGTTTTTGTGATAGCGCGCCACCAGCAGGCCGTCTGAGCTGTGACACAGCAAACACAGCGTCCAGGAAGACTGTAACATCACTGAACATTGACCTTTGACCTAAGTTGTTGTCATTTGGTTGTTTAACACGTCGTGATGGCGAACTGTACCTGAACACAATGTTGGTGTTGAACTGCCAGCGTCCGTCAGGGGGGCAGGAGGAGGACGGGTCCGTCTGCAGAGGGCAGGGCTGCATGCCAGGCATGTTGGCTACCAGGTAGAGGCGGTGACGCCGCGCCATACAACTCAGCCTCTGGAGAACCTTTGAGACGAGACCACACAACCACACTCAGATGTCGTTTTATGGGCTGCGACCTAAATCTTAATGTCTGCGTCTCTTCACCTCCGTGTTGTTGTATCTGCTCGGCTCTGTGCAGGGGTTCCATCTCTCCTGCTGGGGGTCCGGGGTGGTTTCTAGGTAGCCGGAGATGGAGGAACGAGTGAAGTTGAAACCCTGAAGACCGTATTCTGGAAAAACGAGGATCTGGGCACCCTGAGGTAACAGGAAGTGAGGGGGACACAGAGAGGAAGTAGACAACGAGTTTGTTCCCTTAAACTTACTAACTTCTACTTATTATGTTTATTATTATTATTATTAGTAGTAGTTTTGGAGTAAGTGTGTACCTGCTGGGCCGCCCGGGCTGCCTGCTGCTCGTACACATCCAGGTTTGCGTTAAGGTGTAGCAGGGCCGCGGGTCGGGACGGAGCCTCCGCGGACTCCGGCTTCATGATCACTCGGTGCTCGTACACGGCGGCGACGTATGAAGCCTCCGACCCGGCTTCCGTCAGTCCTGGCGTAACGACGAGAACGGCGACGATCGACAACAACAACGAGAGAAGCATGGCGAGACCGGAGACTGCAGACTACAAACTGCAGTAACTGACAGAGTTACAGAGCCCACGGGGGTCAAAGGTTGCGGTTCGAGCTGTGTTGCATAATATTTTCTTCACACTGCCGAGTCATCCTTATTTGTTTTTACGTCGATAATCGCACGTTCTCCCGCAGAAGGGAGAGGTAAATCCGCGGGACAGTTTGTTGTTTGAGAGCGAATCTAAACGACAACAATTTGCGCAACGAACTCTTAGAATTGAACTGCTGAAAACTGTCAATATTGTGAAAAACAAATGCTTTTATTTTGAAATTCTCAACCCGTTAGCATTAGGCACGTAACCCGGAAACACTGTGGATATTTTTGACCTGTGTGTGTTCATTTGACAGCATAAGTACAATCTACAGATAGTTTAGCACCGAGTCACATGGAACTAAATCGTTTTAACGCGCACACGAAGCGAAGCGAGGCGAAATAACTGTTTTTCCACACTTCTCCTTCCGCTAAGCCACGAAGTGCAGTGCGGTGACGTTAGCATTAGCACGCAGCAACCAAACAGTACATTACAATGTCAACAGCGACCGAAGTGTCAGTCGGAGCAGCGGGCGGCTCTGAGTCGAGCACCAAGCAGAAGTTCAAGAGCTGCTGGAGCTGCCGGCTCCTCTCCGGCGGAGGGTTGATCTTTGCGGGGGCGTATGTGTACGGAGCAGCGCGGAAAGCGATGCGCATGGCCGGGCCAACAACCCCGGGGACCGTGGCCCAGATCACGTTCGCTGCATGTGAGTCATTTGTGTACTTGACCCCTGCTCGGTTGAGGCAGTGGTCAAAGGTCAGATTGGTTAAAAAAGTTATTGTTTGTCAATTAGTGGATCATATAAGTCGTCAATCTATGAAGATGTATCGGCATTTCTGTTATTTGGGCGAGGAAATGTATGAATTAAATGGCCTGTGTGTGTGTGTGTAACCGACCTAACATGTTTTGTCACTGCTCTGTTTGTGTTGCAGGTTTGGCTGCTTGGGGAGCTGTAATCATCGCTGACCCCGTAGGAAAAGCGCAGAGGAAGACGCCAAGCATCGATCGATGATTCTGTAAATCAGACAAACACGGACTGAAAGATGTTGTATGCAGAGTGTTTGATCAGAGCTTTGTCGCTTTGTTTGGATGGACCGACCTGTCTGCTGTGTTGTAAGATACTGCCTGGAAAGCATCTTGTTGGGTAATAAATTATTTGTTAATGTCTTTTGCAACTACTGAAATAGTTCTTTTTTTCAAGTCATAACCTCCTGCAATGTCAGGTTAGACAAAAAGGTTTACAGGGAAAATAAGTTGTTGGTTCTCCTTACTGGAGCGTTCAAATCGTTTGTTTTTGTAAAAAGTCCATAGCTGCATGGCATGGGGATCATATTCTGTAAGTTTGGGGCAATTCTAATTTTTGGACGACTTTCCCAAAATGACAGTGTAACCGTGGACCAAATTGTTTGTTTTTTTCAAAGGCCCATATCTTTGTCAATTTAAGAGCTAGAGCTCTAAACATTTCAAAACCAGCATCTACAGGACACGAGGATCATTTTGTGTACGTTTGGGGCAAATTACATTTGTGGTCCAATTTTCCCAAACAACAGTGTAACCATGGACCAAATTGTTTTTTTTTTTCAAAGGCCCATATCTTGGTCAATTTAAGAGCTAGAGCTCTAAAAAAATTAGAATACCAGCATCTACAGGACAGGAGGATCATTTTGTGTACGTTTGGGGCAAATTACATTTTTAGTCCAATTTTCCTGAACGACAGTGTAACCATGGACCAAATAGTTTTTTTTTTTCAAAGGCCCATATCTTAGACAATTGAAGAGCTAGAGCTCTAACAATTAGAAAACCAGCATTTACAGGACACGAGGATCATTTTGTGTACGTTTGGGGCAAATAAAATTTTCCCAAACGACAGTGTAACCATGGACCAAATTGTTTGTTTTTTTCAAAGGCCCATATCTTGGTCAATTTAAGAGCTAGAGCTCTAACGGTTAGAAAACCAGCATCTACAGGACACGAGGATCATTTTGTGTACGATTGGGGCAAATTAAATTTTTGGTCCAATTTTCCAGAACGACAGTGTAACCATGGACCAAATTGTTTTTTTTTTCAAAGGCCCATATCTTGGTCAATTTAAGAGCTTGAGCTCTAAAAATTAGAAAACCAGCATCTACAGGACAGGAGTATAATTTTGTGTACGTTTGGGGCAAATTTAATTTTTTGGTCCAATTTTCCTAAACGACAGTGTAACCATGGACCAAATTGTTTTTTTTTCTTCAAAGGCCCATATCTTGGTCAATTTAAGAGCTAGAGCTCTAACAATTACAAAACCAGCATCTACAGGACACGAGGATCATTTTGTGTACGTTTGGGGCAAATTACATTTTTGGTCCAATTTTCCCGAACGACAGTGTAACCATGGACCAAATTTGTTTGTTTTTTTCAAAGGCCCATATCTTGGTCAATTTAAGAGCTAGAGCTCTAAAAAAATAAGAACACCAGCATCTACAGGACACGAGGATCATTTTGTGTATGTTTGGGGCAAATTATATTTTTAGTCCAATTTTCCTGAACGACAGTGTAACCATGGACCAAATAGTTTTTTTTTTTCAAAGGCCCATATCTTAGACAATTGAAGAGCTAGAGCTCTAACAATTAGAAAACCAGCATTTACAGGACACGAGGATCATTTTGTGTACGTTTGGGGCAAATTAAATTTGTGGTCCAATTTTCCCGAACATGGACCAAATTGTTTGTTTTTTTCAAAGGCCCATATCTTGGTCAATTTAAGAGCTAGAGCTCTAACAATTACAAAACCAGCATCTACAGGACACGAGGATCATTTTGTGTACGTTTGGGGCAAATTACATTTTTGGTCCAATTTTCCTGAACGACAGTGTAACCATGGACCAAATTTGTTTGTTTTTTTCAAAGGCCCATATCTTGGTCAATTAAAGAGCTAGAGCTCTAAAAGTTACAAAACCAGCATCTACAGGACACGAGGATCATTTTGTGTACGTTTGGGGCAAATTCAATTTTTGGTCCAATTTTCCCGAACGACAGTGTTACCATGGACCAAATTGTTTGGTTTTTTCTAAAGGCCCATATCTTTCTCAATTTAAGAGCTAGAGCTCTAAACATTTCAAAACCAGCATCTACAGGACACGAGGATCATTTTGTGTGCGTTTGTGGCAAATAAAATTTTCCCGAACGACAGTGTAACCATGGACCAAATTGTTTGTTTTTTTCAAAGGCCCATATCTTGGTCAATTTAAGAGCTAGAGCTCTAACAATTACAAAACCAGCATCTACAGGACACGAGGATCATTTTGTGTACGTTTGGGGCAAATTACATTTTTGGTCCAATTTTCCCAAACAACAGTGTAACCATGGACCAAATTGTTTGTTTTTTTCAAAGGCCCATATCTTGGTCAATTTAAGAGCTAGAGCTCTAAAAAAATTAGAATACCAGCATCTACAGGACACGAGGATCATTTTGTGTACGTTTGGGGCAAATTACATTTTTAGTCCAATTTTCCTGAACGACAGTGTAACCATGGACCAAATAGTTTTTTTTTTTCAAAGGCCCATATCTTAGACAATTGAAGAGCTAGAGCTCTAACAATTAGAAAACCAGCATTTACAGGACACGAGGATCATTTTGTGTACGTTTGGGGCAAATAAAATTTTCCCGAACGACAGTGTAACCATGGACCAAATTGTTTGTTTTTTTCAAAGGCCCATATCTTGGTCAATTTAAGAGCTAGAGCTCTAACGGTTAGAAAACCAGCATCTACAGGACACGAGGATCATTTTGTGTACGTTTGGGGCAAATTAAATTTTTGGTCCAATTTTCCAGAACGACAGTGTAACCATGGACCAAATTGTTTGTTTTTTTCAAAGGCCCATATCTTGGTCAATTTAAGAGCTTGAGCTCTAAAAAATAGAAAACCAGCATCTACAGGACAGGAGTATAATTTTGTGTACGTTTGGGGCAAATTTAATTTTTTGGTCCAATTTTCCTAAACGACAGTGTAACCATGGACCAAATTGTTTTTTTTTCTTCAAAGGCCCATATCTTGGTCAATTTAAGAGCTAGAGCTCTAACAATTACAAAACCAGCATCTACAGGACACGAGGATCATTTTGTGTACGTTTGGGGCAAATTACATTTTTGGTCCAATTTTCCCGAACGACAGTGTAACCATGGACCAAATTTGTTTGTTTTTTTCAAAGGCCCATATCTTGGTCAATTTAAGAGCTAGAGCTCTAAAAAAATAAGAACACCAGCATCTACAGGACACGAGGATCATTTTGTGTATGTTTGGGGCAAATTAAATTTTTAGTCCAATTTTCCTGAACGACAGTGTAACCATGGACCAAATAGTTTTTTTTTTTCAAAGGCCCATATCTTAGACAATTGAAGAGCTAGAGCTCTAACAATTAGAAAACCAGCATTTACAGGACACGAGTATCATTTTGTGTACGTTTGGGGCAAATTAAATTTGTGGTCCAATTTTCCCGAACATGGACCAAATTGTTTGTTTTTTTCAAAGGCCCATATCTTGGTCAATTTAAGAGCTAGAGCTCTAACAATTACAAAACCAGCATCTACAGGACACGAGGATCATTTTGTGTACGTTTGGGGCAAATTACATTTTTGGTCCAATTTTCCTGAACGACAGTGTAACCATGGACCAAATTTGTTTGTTTTTTTCAAAGGCCCATATCTTGGTCAATTAAAGAGCTAGAGCTCTAAAAATTACAAAACCAGCATCTACAGGACAGGAGTATAATTTTGTGTACGTTTGGGGCAAATTTAATTTTTTGGTCCAATTTTCCTAAACGACAGTGTAACCATGGACCAAATTGTTTTTTTTTCTTCAAAGGCCCATATCTTGGTCAATTTAAGAGCTAGAGCTCTAACAATTACAAAACCAGCATCTACAGGACACGAGGATCATTTTGTGTACGTTTGGGGCAAATTACATTTTTGGTCCAATTTTCCCGAACGACAGTGTAACCATGGACCAAATTTGTTTGTTTTTTTCAAAGGCCCATATCTTGGTCAATTTAAGAGCTAGAGCTCTAAAAAAATAAGAACACCAGCATCTACAGGACACGAGGATCATTTTGTGTATGTTTGGGGCAAATTAAATTTTTAGTCCAATTTTCCTGAACGACAGTGTAACCATGGACCAAATAGTTTTTTTTTTTCAAAGGCCCATATCTTAGACAATTGAAGAGCTAGAGCTCTAACAATTAGAAAACCAGCATTTACAGGACACGAGTATCATTTTGTGTACGTTTGGGGCAAATTAAATTTGTGGTCCAATTTTCCCGAACATGGACCAAATTGTTTGTTTTTTTCAAAGGCCCATATCTTGGTCAATTTAAGAGCTAGAGCTCTAACAATTACAAAACCAGCATCTACAGGACACGAGGATCATTTTGTGTACGTTTGGGGCAAATTACATTTTTGGTCCAATTTTCCTGAACGACAGTGTAACCATGGACCAAATTTGTTTGTTTTTTTCAAAGGCCCATATCTTGGTCAATTAAAGAGCTAGAGCTCTAAAAATTACAAAACCAGCATCTACAGGACACGAGGATCATTTTGTGTACGTTTGGGGTAAATTAAATTTTTGGTCCAATTTTCCCGAACGACAGTGTAACCATGGACCAAATTGTTTGTTTTTTTCAAAGGCCCATATCTTGGTCAATTTAAGAGCTAGAGCTCTAACGGTTAGAAAACCAGCATCTACAGGACATGAGGATCATTTTGTGTACGTTTTGGGCAAATTAAATTTTTGGTCCAATTTTCCCGAACGACAGTGTAACCATGGACCAAATTGTTTGTTTTTTTCAAAGGCCCATATCTTGGTCAATATAAGAGCTAGAGCTCTAACAATTACAAAACCAGCACACGAGGATCATTTTGTGTATGTTTGGGGCAAATTAAATTTTTGGTCCAATTTTCCCGAATGACAGTGTAACCATGGACCAAATTGTTTGTTTTTTTCAAAGGCCCATATCTTGGTCAATTTAAGAGCGAGAGCTCTAACAATTACAAAACCAGCATCTACAGGACACGAGGATCATTTTGTGTACGTTTGGGACAAATTAAATTTTTGGTCCAATTTTCCAGAACGACA
Organism: Genypterus blacodes; assembly: GCF_046128005.1. Lineage (NCBI taxonomy): Eukaryota > Metazoa > Chordata > Actinopteri > Ophidiiformes > Ophidiidae > Genypterus > Genypterus blacodes. The sequence continues at coordinate 3,066,437 of NW_027466861.1, forward strand.
GTGTAACCATGGACCAAATTGTCTCTTTTTTCAAAGGCCCATATCTTGGTCAATTTAAGAGCTAGAGCTCTAAAAATTTAAAAACCAGCATCTACAGGACAGGAGTATCATTTTGTGTACGTTTGGGGCAAATTACATTTTTGGTCCAATTTTCCTGACCGACAGTGTAACCATGGACCAAATTTGTTTGTTTTTTTCAAATGCCCATATCTTGGTCAATTTAAGAGCTAGAGCTCTAAAAAATTAGAAAACCAGCATCTACAGGACACGAGGATCATTTTGTGTACGTTTGGGGCAAATTACATTTTTGGTCCAATTTTCCCGAACGACAGTGTTACCATGGACCAAATTGTTTTTTTTTTTTCAAAGGCCCATATCTTGGTCAATTTAAGAGCTAGAGCTCTAAAAATTACAAAACCAGCATCTACAGGACAAGAGGATCATTTTGTGTACCTTTGGGGCAAATTAAATTTTTGGTCCAATTTTCCTGAACGACAGTGTAACCATGGACCAAATTTGTTTGTTTTTTTCAAAGGCCCATATCTTGGTCAATTTAAGAGCTAGAGCTCTAAAAATTAGAAAACCAGCATCTATAGGACACGAGGATCATTTTGTGTACGTTTGGGGCAAATGAAATTTTCCCGAACGACAGTGTAACCATGGACCAAATTGTTTGTTTTTTTCAAAGGCCCATATCTTGGTCAATATAAGAGCTAGAGCTCTAAAAATTAGAAAACCAGCATACGAGGATCATTTTGTGTATGTTTGGGGCAAATTAAATTTTTGGTCCAATTTTCCCGAATGACAGTGTAACCATGGACCAAATTGTTTGTTTTTTTCAAAGGCCCATATCTTGGTCAATTTAAGAGCGAGAGCTCTAACAATTACAAAACCAGCATCTACAGGACACGAGGATCATTTTGTGTACGTTTGGGACAAACTAAATTTTTGGTCCAATTTTCCAGAACGACAGTGTAACCATGGACCAAATTGTTTCTTTTTTCAAAGGCCCATATCTTGGTCAATTTAAGAGCTAGAGCTCTAAAAATTTCAAAACCAGCATCTACAGGACACGAGGATCATTTTGTGTACGTTTGGGGCAAATTAAATTTTTGGTCCAATTTTCCCGAACATGGACCAAATTGTTTGTTTTTTTCAAAGGCCCATATCTTGGTCAATTTAAGAGCTAGAGCTCTAACAATTAGAAAACCAGCATCTACAGGACACGAGGATCATTTTGTGTACGTTTGGGGCAAATTAAATTTTTGGTCCAATTTTCCCGAACGACAGTGTAACCATTGACCAAATTGTTTGTTTTTTTCTAAAGGCCCATATCTTTCTCAATTTAAGAGCTAGAGCTCTAAACATTTCAAAACCAGCATCTACAGGACACGAGGATCATTTTGTGTACGTTTGGGGCAAATTAAATTTTCCCGAACGACAGTGAAACCATGGACCAAATTGTTTGTATTTTTCAAAGGCCCATATCTTGGTCAATTTAAGAGCTAGAGCTCTAAAAATTACAAAACCAGCATCTACAGGACACGAGGATCATTTTGTGTACGTTTGGGGCAAATTAAATTTTTGGTCCAATTTTCCCGAACGACAGTGTAACCATTGACCAAATTGTTTGTTTTTTTCTAAAGGCCCATATCTTTCTCAATTTAAGAGCTAGAGCTCTAAACATTTCAAAACCAGCATCTACAGGACAGGAGTATAATTTTGTGTACGTTTGGGGCAAATAATATTTTCCCGAACGACAGTGTAACCATGGACCAAATAGTTTTTTTTTTCAAAGGCCCATATCTTGGTCAATTTAAGAGCTAGAGCTCTAAAAATTAGAAAACCAGCATCTACAGGACACAATGATCATTTTGTGTATGTTTGGGGCAAATTAAATTTTTAGTCCAATTTTCCTGAACGACAGTGTAACCATGGACCAAATAGTTTTTTTTTTTCAAAGGCCCATATCTTAGACAATTGAAGAGCTAGAGCTCTAACAATTAGAAAACCAGCATTTACAGGACACGAGTATCATTTTGTGTACGTTTGGGGCAAATTAAATTTGTGGTCCAATTTTCCCGAACATGGACCAAATTGTTTGTTTTTTTCAAAGGCCCATATCTTGGTCAATTTAAGAGCTAGAGCTCTAACAATTACAAAACCAGCATCTACAGGACACGAGGATCATTTTGTGTACGTTTGGGGCAAATTACATTTTTGGTCCAATTTTCCTGAACGACAGTGTAACCATGGACCAAATTTGTTTGTTTTTTTCAAAGGCCCATATCTTGGTCAATTAAAGAGCTAGAGCTCTAAAAATTACAAAACCAGCATCTACAGGACACGAGGATCATTTTGTGTACGTTTGGGGTAAATTAAATTTTTGGTCCAATTTTCCCGAACGACAGTGTAACCATGGACCAAATTGTTTGTTTTTTTCAAAGGCCCATATCTTGGTCAATTTAAGAGCTAGAGCTCTAACGGTTAGAAAACCAGCATCTACAGGACATGAGGATCATTTTGTGTACGTTTTGGGCAAATTAAATTTTTGGTCCAATTTTCCCGAACGACAGTGTAACCATGGACCAAATTGTTTGTTTTTTTCAAAGGCCCATATCTTGGTCAATATAAGAGCTAGAGCTCTAACAATTACAAAACCAGCACACGAGGATCATTTTGTGTATGTTTGGGGCAAATTAAATTTTTGGTCCAATTTTCCCGAATGACAGTGTAACCATGGACCAAATTGTTTGTTTTTTTCAAAGGCCCATATCTTGGTCAATTTAAGAGCGAGAGCTCTAACAATTACAAAACCAGCATCTACAGGACACGAGGATCATTTTGTGTACGTTTGGGACAAATTAAATTTTTGGTCCAATTTTCCAGAACGACAGTGTAACCATGGACCAAATTGTCTCTTTTTTCAAAGGCCCATATCTTGGTCAATTTAAGAGCTAGAGCTCTAAAAATTTAAAAACCAGCATCTACAGGACAGGAGTATCATTTTGTGTACGTTTGGGGCAAATTACATTTTTGGTCCAATTTTCCTGACCGACAGTGTAACCATGGACCAAATTTGTTTGTTTTTTTCAAATGCCCATATCTTGGTCAATTTAAGAGCTAGAGCTCTAAAAAATTAGAAAACCAGCATCTACAGGACACGAGGATCATTTTGTGTACGTTTGGGGCAAATTACATTTTTGGTCCAATTTTCCCGAACGACAGTGTTACCATGGACCAAATTGTTTTTTTTTTTTCAAAGGCCCATATCTTGGTCAATTTAAGAGCTAGAGCTCTAAAAATTACAAAACCAGCATCTACAGGACAAGAGGATCATTTTGTGTACCTTTGGGGCAAATTAAATTTTTGGTCCAATTTTCCTGAACGACAGTGTAACCATGGACCAAATTTGTTTGTTTTTTTCAAAGGCCCATATCTTGGTCAATTTAAGAGCTAGAGCTCTAAAAATTAGAAAACCAGCATCTATAGGACACGAGGATCATTTTGTGTACGTTTGGGGCAAATGAAATTTTCCCGAACGACAGTGTAACCATGGACCAAATTGTTTGTTTTTTTCAAAGGCCCATATCTTGGTCAATATAAGAGCTAGAGCTCTAAAAATTAGAAAACCAGCATACGAGGATCATTTTGTGTATGTTTGGGGCAAATTAAATTTTTGGTCCAATTTTCCCGAATGACAGTGTAACCATGGACCAAATTGTTTGTTTTTTTCAAAGGCCCATATCTTGGTCAATTTAAGAGCGAGAGCTCTAACAATTACAAAACCAGCATCTACAGGACACGAGGATCATTTTGTGTACGTTTGGGACAAACTAAATTTTTGGTCCAATTTTCCAGAACGACAGTGTAACCATGGACCAAATTGTTTCTTTTTTCAAAGGCCCATATCTTGGTCAATTTCAGAGCTAGAGCTCTAAAAATTTCAAAACCAGCATCTACAGGACACGAGGATCATTTTGTGTACGTTTGGGGCAAATTAAATTTTTGGTCCAATTTTCCCGAACATGGACCAAATTGTTTGTTTTTTTCAAAGGCCCATATCTTGGTCAATTTAAGAGCTAGAGCTCTAACAATTAGAAAACCAGCATCTACAGGACACGAGGATCATTTTGTGTACGTTTGGGGCAAATTAAATTTTTGGTCCAATTTTCCCGAACGACAGTGTAACCATTGACCAAATTGTTTGTTTTTTTCTAAAGGCCCATATCTTTCTCAATTTAAGAGCTAGAGCTCTAAACATTTCAAAACCAGCATCTACAGGACACGAGGATCATTTTGTGTACGTTTGGGGCAAATTAAATTTTCCCGAACGACAGTGAAACCATGGACCAAATTGTTTGTATTTTTCAAAGGCCCATATCTTGGTCAATTTAAGAGCTAGAGCTCTAAAAATTACAAAACCAGCATCTACAGGACACGAGGATCATTTTGTGTACGTTTGGGGCAAATTAAATTTTTGGTCCAATTTTCCCGAACGACAGTGTAACCATTGACCAAATTGTTTGTTTTTTTCTAAAGGCCCATATCTTTCTCAATTTAAGAGCTAGAGCTCTAAACATTTCAAAACCAGCATCTACAGGACAGGAGTATAATTTTGTGTACGTTTGGGGCAAATAATATTTTCCCGAACGACAGTGTAACCATGGACCAAATAGTTTTTTTTTTCAAAGGCCCATATCTTGGTCAATTTAAGAGCTAGAGCTCTAAAAATTAGAAAACCAGCATCTACAGGACACAATGATCATTTTGTGTACGTTTGGTGCAAATTAAATTTTTGGTCCAATTTTCCTGAACGACAGTGTTACCATGGACCAAATAGTTTTTTTTTTTTCAAAGGCCCATATCTTAGACAATTTAAGTGTGAGAGCTCTAACAATTACAAAACCAGCATCTACAGGACACGAGGATCATTTTGTGTACGTTTGGGGCAAATTAAATTTTTGGTCCAATTTTCCTGAATGACAGTAACCATGGACCAAATTGTTTGGTTTTTTCTAAAGGCCCATATCTTTCTCAATTTAAGAGCTAGAGCTCTAAACATTTCAAAACCAGCATCTACAGGACACGAGGATCATTTTGTGTACGTTTGGGGCAAATTAAATTTTCCCGAACGACAGTGTAACCATGGACCAAATTGTTTGTTTTTTTCAAAGGCCCATATCTTTGTCAATTTAAGAGCTAGAGCTCTAAAAATTACAAAACCAGCATCTACAGGACACGAGGATCATTTTGTGTACGTTTGGGGCAAATTAAATTTTTGGTCCAATTTTCCTGAACGACAGTGTAACCATGGACCAAATTTGTTTGTTTTTTTCAAAGGCCCATATCTTGGTCAATTTAAGAGCTAGAGCTCTAAAAAATTCAAAACCAGCATCAACAGGACACGAGGATCATTTTGGTGCAATTAAAATTTTTGTAAGAATTTCCCAAATTGACAGTGTAACCATCGACCAAATCGATTGTTTTGGTAAAAAGCCCTTATCTTGGACAAGGAAAGAGCTGGAGCTCTAAAATTGCAAACACAGCATCTACATGACACAAGGATCATATTCTGTAAGTTTGGGGATATTTTAATGTTTGGACGACTTTCCAAAATGACAGTGTAACCATGGACCAAATCGTTTGTTTTTGTAAAAACCCCATATCTTGGTCAATTAAAGAGCTAGAGCTCTGCAGAACACACTGAAGCACCAAACACAGCGTGTGTCAGTTAGTCTGAGTTACTTTTTATTAGTGTTATTGATCTGAGCACAACTGCTCACAAGGAAGAGTCTGATAAGCATGACGCAAAAAACACCCTAAAGTCCTTTTCAGTCGCATAAAATGATCATGACATTCTGATTGATTTTTTTGTTAAAGAAAAATATGAAAATAGAGTTGACAGTACATTTAGGCACACTATTAACACATACTGTACACAGATATGCACAATTTTCTTAATCATAGATTCATATATACTGGGGATTAAAAAAAACAAGCCTTCCTGTATACAGAGGTGTGCAGAAGGTTAAAGGTGACATCACCTCGTCCACTACAGAGACTAATCTTTATCTCACAGGTGAGCGTTTCCTCCCAGCCAATCAGAGTCCACCACGGCTGCTCAGTGCAAGCAAATCACAGCAGACGAGGGAGACCGATCCAATGACTGCAGCAGAATGGGGCTCCGTTCAGCCAACGGGAGAACTTCTCCCACAGTTGCTACGGTAAGTGCTTATTAGCAGTGATTCCATCGGTCACAGGACACAGCTCTCCTGTGAGCCCATTGGACAGGAGGAAGGGGCGGGGCTCCCTCATCCCTCCCGTTGTCAGTTCATAGCAACAAAGACCTGCTCACACTCAGAAGAGAACAGGCGCAAATGCTTAAAACGCCAGTCGTTGATTAAAAGTTGTTCAAGGCCCAATTAGCATTTTGTCAGGCTGCAACGCACAAAAACCCTACAACCGCCTGACTGACACTCAAACCACAGACTCTGCAAGAGTGGGTGGGGGGGAGAGTTGAGGACATGCCCCCCCCACACAGACACTCATTAAAAAACAAAAACAAAATCAGACTTATAAAACAAGTCTGTAAAATAAATGTAGTACTTTTACAACAACGGAATGTTAAGTTGTTGGGGTAAGAAGACATTTTCTAAGGAAAAGTTCTTGGATTTCTACTATTAAAACAACATGAAATCAACTTCTTCAGTATACAAGGATTCAAATGCACATGCATTAAAGAAAAATATTGCACAAAATTAAAGAGTTTCTCTGAATAAAAGTGATTAACTAGGAATTCACCTCCATGTCTGCTTTGTCCTGTAACGTTCAGTCGTGTGAAGGAGAGCTACCACTAGCGTGCATCTCTTGGTCAGTATATACTGTATATAGTTTTAAGGCTGGTTCACTAGCTCACACTGGCACAGTCTGACTGAAGAGGGTTGCATCTTCGTGCTACACACACACACACACACACACACACACGCGACCAAAGTGTACATTCTTTGAAGTAAACTTGTTGGTGTGCTTGGACAGCCGGAGTCGAACCTGTGACAGTTCAATCTGCCCGCAGCCTCACCCAAGTCAAACATTGCATTCTGCTTTTTCACATAAACAACACAAAGCACAGGTAACGTTCACGGTATCCACACGTCAGGTGCGTGCGCGCGCATGCACCTGTCGCGCACGCGCACACGCACACGCGCGCGCACGCACGCACGCACGCACGCACGCACGCACGCACGCACGCACACACACACACACACACACACACACACACACACACACACACACACACACACACACACACACACACACACACACACACACACACACACACACACACACACACACACACACACACACACACACACACACACACACACACACACACACACACACACACACACACACACACACACACGGGACAGCATGAGCTTTGGTTGTCAGGGGTTCACCATGTAGCATTAAAGGGGCGGGGTGTGCTGTATTCAACGAGTATTATGGGCGGGGATGGATGATGTAACACTTTCGGGGAGGGGGGGGGGCAAAGAAACCTCCTGATTGGCTGGAAAAAATGCTGATGTAGACAGAAATCATCCATTTCCACCCATATTTGTTCAGTCATTAAAAAAAACAAAAACAGCGCCTCTTAACCCAGTGCCATTGACATATTTGGTTACTATGGAAACAAAATATCACGTGTGACAAGTGTGGCGTCGGTAAGGGGGGAAAAAGTGTCCACAACGCGGCGGTAGATTTTGGCGGCGACGGGTCACCGAGCACGCAAGGATGGGGTGGAGAAGCGGGGCGGTAAGGCAGAGGTGAGGGTGTGTGCTGTCGCCACCTGCAGGTTAAAAACAAACAGTACAGTATCGGTGGTCGCCTTTCTGGGCTGAGAGAAAGCAGCATCATGTGGCCCAGCCTAAGATCAACACCACTAAAAAGAATGGATGGGGGGAAGGAGACACGTCGGCTAAAACAAGAGACCGCCGCGTTCAGTCTCGGTGCAAACTGGAGGATTTGTGTTTTTGCACACGTGTGTGTCACTGCGTTAGAGTACGGCAGTGTGTGTGTGTGTGTGTGAGGTCTGCATTTGTCTAAAGAACTTCAAAGAACGGTGATGACTGGAGTGGGACGCTGGAAAGAGAAGGTGTGGGGAAAGTAGAAGCACAGAAATCACACACACGCACGCGTACACACACACACACACACACACATGCAGGTACACGTCAACGTTCACATCAAGGCCCCCCCTCGCGCTCTGGCGTTCAGCTCTCAAGTCTGCGCGCGTCTCCCCGGCCCGCCTCCTCCCGTCCTCTCCTGTCACCTCTTGAGGGAGGAGGATTTGAGTTTCTGGCGGTATCTGAACGTGCGCGGCGAGCGGGAGTGCAGCTTGACGAAGAGCTCGGGGAACTTGTACTGGGGGAACATGGTCTCCAGGAAGCCCTCCAGGAAAACGTAGACCAGCCGGCGGTTCATGGGCTGGTACTGGAACATGTCGAAGACGCGCAGGATGCCCTTCCGTGTCGTGTCGGCTCCAATGATGTGCTTCAGCTCATCTAGGGAGGAGACAAATGAGTCAAAACTGATTGGTCCTCAAAACAGCTGCACATATAAGTCGATCGTGCTCGTTTGTAACAATGTACAGAGTAATGGAGCTAAATACTGCGTCAGAATTCACTACACTCGGCCTGAACTGTGTCGTCTGCATGGGACTGTCTGAAAATGATGCTCGTAATTACATAACCAGCCTACAGCCTGTGTGTGTGTGTGTGTGTGTGTGTGTGTGTGTGTGTGTGTGTGTGTGTGTGTGTGTGTGTGTGTGTGTGTGTGTGTGTGTGTGTGTGTGTGTGTGTGTGTGTGTGTGTGTTTACCTGGCATGATGCCCAACAGGTTGGTCTTTGCAGCTACTCGCGTCTTCATTCGGATGTTCTTGTCCCGGCGCGGTGGCGTCTCGGCCAGAATTCCGTTAGGCCAGTACGAATCCCTGCACGGGAGACAAAAGACCACACTGAGGCGTCACTGCCGACCCCTCTGACCCCTTGCAGAGACGGTTTGAGAAAGTGTGGGGCTTACCTGAACTTCTTGACGTAGTCTGCCACCTGCTCCGGCGAGGTCATGTAGTCCACGTGATCCACGATTTTCCTGCAGAGACCCGGGAACACATCATTCAGTCTTTCAGATTTTCTAGGGATGTGATGGGTTTTCACTTTATGAGACTTAACATTTGTAACAACCCCTAACGTCCCTCTGACCTGTTGATGGTGTCTCCGTACGTGGCTCTAATGAGCTGCTGCAGCAGGTTCTTGATGTTCCGCCGCAGCCACTGGTTCTTCTCCTTCAGGTCAAACACTTCGTCCATCAGCAGCAGCATCACGCGTAGAGGGATGTTATCGTCCACCTGGACAGGAACACACACACGTCTCAACGTCCGTTTAACAAAAATACAAGGACCGTCAGCTGTCATAGCTCAGTCCACACACACACGCACACACACAGACAGACTCACGTTGTCGTCCAGCTGGGCGGAGACTCTGCAGTGTTCCGGGTCGATGTCGGTCTTGGGCAGGAGCGGAGGCACCTGAGACAAGAGAGGGGGGACGAGCAGCGGACAGTCAAGAGAGGCGCAGTGGAGGATTGTGGGTAGAAGCTGGTTCTCTGGGGGTATTTGCGGTACCTTGAATATGGACTGTTTGATGTCCTGGCCCAGCCTCTCGGACATGCGGCCCATGTTGTCAGAGACCTTGGTCATGCCCTCGGCCAGGCTGTCAGGCAGGCCCTTCACGGCGTTGGACACGTTCCTCATGGAGCTCCGCAGAGGATTGACAAAGGTGTCGATCTGACCGTGGACAACACAAGATTATTATTTGGGAAAAGTCACAAGCTTTCAGACCAAATTACTGCTTCATTAGATATAAAAGCTGGAATCTGCAGCTTTCCAATCTCAAACTGCCGTGAACATGAGAGGAAAGGAGTGGATGTGCTTCAACACCGTTCAACACTCAGATACAGATATCAGTGTGCAATATGTACAAAATACATTTCAGCTGCGTTTCACCAACACCTCCTACTAGTGGCGGCTGCTGGAACTACTTGCTTGGTAGAAGTATAATATTTATGAATCGTTCCATCCAGGACTGTATCGTTTTACGCAGCCATACTTTTGTGTCTAAAAACATAAATTATGAACAAGACTGAGGCTTATTAAAGACGTGTGCTGAACTACGTGCACACACACTTTTACGTCAGTGAGTGGATGGCGGTGCTTAGCGTCTGGCGTCACCTTGCGTGCAAACTCTCCCTTGCCCTTGCTGTAGGCCTTGTTCTCCAGGAAGTCGTAGACGTAGGGCACCAGAGTCGGGCAGGCCTTCACCATCTCCGGGTTCATCAGCAACTGCAAGACGCAAACAGGCTCCGGTGACGCAAACGCGCTGGACAGAACGATCAAAACAACGAGGCGGTCTGCACTGATGGAGCAGCTACCTGCAGGTAGGCGTTGAGGTCTTTTTTTCTCTTCTCCAAAAACTCTCTGTCCATATTGTTGAAGGTCTTCTTGCCAGGCAGCTTGAGGATCGACGCCAGGCTTTCAAACTAGCGTGGGATAAACGCACACGGCATTCAGAAGGAGACGAACACCAGGGGTCAACATTCGATCCGCTCCCTTGTCAGTTACACACACTCACCTGTTCCGTGATCCTCATGTGGAAGTCGTGGAAGTCAGAGTAGCGGCGGTACGTCTTCCAGCAGTCCTCGCTGCCGTCCTGGTTGCGGCGGAACACGGTGATAGCGTACAGGGCGTACGTCTTCCCGTGGTCGTTGCAAACCCCTGCAGCGCCCCAGAAGCCGGGGAGACAAGTATCAGCTACCCCACCAACAACCCAGAGATTTGGAAAGAGGGTGTGCAAGAGAGCAGGGGCCATGGATTGATGGATGGATGGATGAAAGGAGAGGAGGAGGTGGAACCGAAGAAAGAGAGGGAAAGAGAGGGAAGAGAGGGTAGTGTGCAGAGGAGCGACGAGCAGAGAGGGAGAACAAAACAAGGAATGCAAAGCGTGGAGGCGAGATGAAAGGGAGGAAAACATGACAGGAAGGGAAAAGGCAGCGGGAACAAAAGGAGAAAGGAAGAACAGAAAAACAGTGAAGGTGATGGAATGAGAGAAAAAAAAGTAAATTGGATCACAGCAGACACGTGCAGATTGGTGGAGCATGAAGGTGAAAAATCAACTGGATGGAAACAAAAACAAAACTGGGCAGAGGAGCTGAGAGCTGCAGAGTGTGTAACAGAAATGCACACACTGTGTACCCTGAACACACAAGTGCACAAAACTTTCTGTGTGTGTGTGTGTGTGTGTGTACCCGTGTCAGAGATGAAGGCGTGTATCTGCATATTTTCGTCGTGGCAGGAGTTGGACAAGTCATCCAAAGACTGAAATCAGGAGAAACTATTTGTCACACCGAGTCTGTGTACAGTCTGTGACAGTGAGAGCACAGAACACAACACAACTTTCACAAACAAACACATCGCTCTGACTGAGGTTTCGCCACATCAGCTCAACAGGAAGTGAAGGAAACACTTACGAGGTTTATGCTGCCCGTGGGAGAGCCGTTGAAGGATTCTGCGGGATGAAGCGCAGACAGAAAAGTCATTAGATAAGAGCGACCAATCAGGGACAGGACATCCACACCCACACCCACACCATCACACCTCCATCTCCGTCGTCAGATCCCCTGTAGCTGGGCTCTTTCAGCATGTCCAGCTCTGCCAGCATGCGGACGTAGAGCGGACTCTGCCTGAAGGACGGATAGAAGCGCTCGTCGCGGAGCATCATGTCGTACACCTGCGGAAAGGAGGCCGGTTAAAAGGCGAGAAGAGGCACCACATCGGCAACGTTATTAGGAAAAGGAGCGGGGAACGCTTCAGGCGCAGACTAAACTCCAGCACCTTCCTCTGGATTTCGTCGAATATCTCCGGCGTGGGGTCGTCCTTCTGCAGCTTCTCCCACAGCTTCACTACAGACTCCTCGTCCACCTGGACCCTGGGAGACGCCTGTGGGGTGGAGGGGGAAGAGAGGTCGACTTTAGGCAGACTTAACACAGGTTATAAAGCTCCTCACCTCACTCGCTGTGCCTCCCGCCCCCCCCTCACCTTGTCAGAGAGGTACTGCTCAAAGACCCCCAGGGCGGCGGCCTGCAGCAGCACCTTGGTGGTGCTGGGCTGCTTCTTGCCATCCCTCTGCCAGCACTGCATGGCCTCCAGCTGCTGCTGCGCCGTCACCCGGTAACCCTCCACCGTGAGCCAGAAGAAGAGCTCCGCCTGGGCCCCCGCCAGCTGCATGAAGTCTGAGCGCACACACACACACAGACAACACACACATTGCAGATTGCTCAGTGTAAAAGCTCTCATCTTCCCTCCACTCCTCTAGCTCCTGACCGATTCTCTCATTCCTTTCTCCTTATATATTATATATTCCTTATATATGTGGTGATCTAAACACAAATATTATAAATCTCTGTGTGCAATTAGACCTATCATTGTTTGCTGGCCTCCAGCCTTTGTGCCGGATCGACCGGTGCAGACAGACGGGCGGAGCAGACTCAGAGTCAGAGCTGCTGGCCGCTCAGCTCACTTTTTCCACAGTAAATCTAACGCAGCTTGGCTTTGCTCCTGGTGTGGGCTGTACACACACACACCCATATATATATATGCGTATATATATGCTGTATATATGGGGGGTGGGGTTGCTCTAATTAATTATTTAAAATTACCCATGAAGAACTGCAGAGCTATATTATGGACAAGGATGTGATCCAGCGGGATGACACACAGCTTCCCAAAATTGGCAGCCAGCTTCAAGGCATCAACCTCCTTCAGAGAGAGAGAGAGAGAGAGAGAGAGAGAGAGAAAGAGAAAGAGAAAGAGAAAGAGAAAGAGAGAGAGAGAGCGGGAGACAGAGGGAGAGAGGGGGCTAAGTCAGATTAATTCAAGATAAACTAAGTCTCATCAGGACCATTTCAGAGACGGAGAGTAGTGTTTCATCAAACACACTTCACACACACTCTCTGGCTCTCGCACAAACAAACACAACACAGCAAAACCCTCCACTTGTTTTGATAAAAAACGTTAAGTGTCCCCATGAAAGCCGTGTGGTTAGGGGCCGGTAGAGGAGGAGGAGGACCCGGTCTCACCTTGCCGGAGTGCAGCCTCTGGATCCTGGTCTCACACACCTTCTTCACAAACAAAAGACTGTTGATCTGGTTCTTGATCAGGTTGATGTCTTATGGAGAGAGAGAGAGAGAGAGAGACATAAACAGGTCTGACGCATTCAGGGAACATGTACCTTTGTAAATACTTAGGTTGAAAAACTTCCACTGTGTTCCTTTGAAACCTTTCTACCAGCCAAATGTCAAATGTGTGAGTTATTACATTTAGATCATAAAGACGTTCACCGTCACATTTAACTACAATCACAAGTCTAGTCTATAGTCATGCACACGTTCTGTAAACAACACACCCTTACGTCAGTGCGTGGCCTACAGACGACAGCGTTACTATGGTGACACACATCAACACCAGGGATCGGCCTGGGTTCATCCTCCACATGACTTTTCCACACCATTTCCAAATATCACCGTGTCTTGCAGGATCTTCTCCACCGTACGGACCCTGTGTATTATGTGTGTGTCTGTGTGTGCGAGTGCCCACCATCTCCTGCCGTATCCAGCGAGCGGAGGTACTGCAGCTCCTCCAGCACCTTGTCTTTGACGGCCTCCAGCTCAGCCGGCTTGTCCGTCAGCTTCAGGATGTTCATGAAGGCTTCGTAGTTACAACTGGAGTCACGGATCTAAACACACACACACACATTATCCACCTGTTCTCTCCTTTCATATCATTGTACACATGAAGCCGAGCGGTCACGTCTCACCATCCAGATGACAAACTGGTTGATGTAGTCTGGGTCGCTCAGCTGGTTGATGAGAGGAAGCAGCACGCCGCGCGCCAACACCTCCTACAAACACCACAGCACGTTACACTTCTGTGTGTGTGTGTGTGTGTGTGTGTGTGCTGTGATCATGAGTAAGTAAGGTGGCAGTAGTGTGATGTTGAGGGTTTGTGCGTCCTCACCCTTAGGAAGTATCTCATGTTCTTGTTGTGGAAATCTCCAGGAGGTAGTAACAGATACAAAAGTAACTCACACAGATCCCGAAGGAAACCTGAGACACACAGGGAGAGAGAGACACACACAGACACACACACGCGCAGAGCTAAGATTGAGTTTGATTCTTTTTGTCTTCAGCCCACCCCCCCCCCCAACATGGACACACGTGCAGGGATGTGTTTACCTTCTTCGTCTTTGTGCGAGGTGCACACGACGTCGCGACAAATATTCCTCTCCATCTCCACCTCGGCCTCGAAGAAGGAATCCACCAGCTCCTCCGTTATGTCCCCTGTCCGGACACGACGCTCAGCATTAACAGGACCGCACTATTCACTGTGTCACAGCTGTGCAAGTTGCCAAATGATTACCACACGTTGGATTTAGCTCAGAAACTAAAGAAAACGCCAGGTGAGACAACTGGAGGCTTGCCAGAGGAAGTGTGTGTGTGCGTGTGTGTGTGAGGTAAGAGTGTGTGAGGAAACTTTAGAGTTGAGTTTGAGTACTTTGCTTATCCTCTCTGTCGCCGAGGCGATCCTGGGCTTTGCGAAAGACACGTAAATGGGTGGCGAAGTCGTCCACCAGGCGAGTGGTGAAGTAAGGCTGCCAGTCCACCTCCTTAGACCTGAGGACACAGAGGACAGAGGAGACGTCAGAGCCTTTACCGCCGCCGCAAACCGGGCGCTAAGCAGCCGACGGCCGACGTGTGTACCGTGTGGAGAACTGGACGAGGGCGTTCTGTAGTGTCTGTCTGATCTCCAGTAGGAAGGATTCATCCTCGCTCAGAGTGTAGTACCAGTACTGGATGTAGTCTCTCAGAGCGAACTGGATCACCTAGAGACAGAGAGAGAGAGAGAGAGACAGACAGAGGGAGAGACAGAGAGAGAGACAGAGAGAGATGATTAACAGCTGTGGTCTGAGTGAAAGTGACGTGTTGTCTGCTCCATCCTCCACCTTCACACAGCGCTGCGTCGCACGATTCAATCAAGTCAGCTGATGAGGTCATGTCATCGTCTCTCTCTCCGTCTGCTGCCTTCTCCTCTTATCTAATCACACCTGAGCAGCACCCGCATGCTTCCTCCTCTGAGTTTGAGAGCAAATAAAGGCAGAAAGTAGAAGCACGCTGCGCCAGATAACATAAAGTGACGCGGCGTATTACGCAACTTCTTTACGTGGCTGCACGCACGCACGCATGCATGCACACACACACGCACGCGGTGAAATGATGAGCGTGCATTCTCAGGAGAAACCAGTGCTGACTCCTCTGTGTCATCAGACCACCACAGACTGCTGCGTCAGCAATTAAGGCCGCTTCCATTTAAAAGCTTGTCTGCCGTTTGTGAAGTGACGTAACCGCAAGGAGGAGGAGGAGGGGAGGCGGGACCACCTGGAAGACGGCAGATGAGACGTTTGTTGTTGTTGTTGTTGTTGTTCGCTGTCAGCTACTTAGACCAGTGACCCGGTCAGTGTGACGCCGAAGTAATTTGTGACACTGAGAGCCACTGAGTGAAAACAACTTTAAGCTCTACTTTCTTCCAGTTAAGAGCTGAATGAGTCTCTTGACTGACAGGGGCTGGATTTCCACTAAAGCGCATCGAGCTTTTGCTGCCAGTACATTTTAATTACACTACGATGAGTGAAAACAGAGACGAAACTTTATCACATATCAGATTAAATATCCCACAATATTCCACCTAATTAAAGCAGCCGTTCATTCATTTGTCTAAACTTCTGTCATTTCGCGCGCGCACACACACACACACACACACACACACACACACACACACACACACACACACACACACACACACACACACACACACACACACACACACACACACACACACACACACACACACACACACACACACACACACACACACACACACACACACACACACACACACACCTGTTGTAGTGGTTCATCTATGAAACTGGAGCCGGTTAGTCTTCTGTCGATCTTTATGGGCTTCAAGTCCGACTTCATCTCATCCAACGTCTGCCAGGGAAACACAAACGAAACCAGAGATGAAAGACGAGCGAGCGCGAGATGAACCTGTGCAGAGGTCGACTCACAACCTGTGTGTGTTTACCTTGTGTATACCAATCTGTGTGGCTGGCAGGTAAGAGTGTTCGCACTTCTCCAGGTGTTTCTCTGAGTTGATCTTTCCATAGAGCAGAGTGACCGCAAAGCCCCTGGAGAGCAGAAGTGAGAATGAAACAACGCAGGGCTAAAGACCAGGGGATAGCTTGGTCAGAGCGTGTGTGTGTGTGTGTGTGTGTGTGTGTGTGTGTGTGTGTGTGTGTGTGTGTGTGTGTGTGTGTGTGTGTGTGTGTGTGTGTATGTGTGTGTGTGTGAGTGAGTGAGTGAGTGAGTGAGTGAGAGCGAGTAAGAGAGTGTGTGAGTGAGTGAGAGAGAGAGAGATATAAATTGTAACAACAGAAATAGAGGATCTAAATTATCTTAAGCCTTCTCACTCACCCTCCAATGAAGCAGAAGATATAAAAGGCCAGGTAGAACACCGCAAAGGGTCCGAAGGTGACGAGGAACAGCACGACTCCAAGACCCCCCCAGCCCCAGATGGACAGACTGGCCTGGAACGCAAACACACACACAGACACAGGTTACACACTCCAGTTCTCTCCTCTGGCAGCAGCGGTGTGTTTTCTTTGCGTGGCTCAGCTGACTCGTTTCCCTCTGGTGATAAACGCGGCGCCTGATTAAGGCTCAAGTTGCAGCTGCCGGCTCCTCTTGTTTATCTTTTACGCACGCATCTGAAAAATGGGAGAGGACACTCGCTCACTTAAGAAGGGATAAATAAAAATAAATCAGCCACACACACACACACACACACACTCCGGTGCTGAAGTTTATAAGCACACGTTCATCCCATCAGCAGAGCTCCAAGGTGTCGGCACAGGAAAAAAGACACACACACACTGTGGGGTGTCGCATTGTGAGAGAGAATGAAAGGCAAAGACTCGCGAAACGTGTGTGAGGCTGCACACACTCGTGTGTCACATCCCATGGTTTCCTGTTATTGTCCCGGCAGGAAGCGGAGATCGGGCCTGTTGGGCGTGGAAGTGATCTGCTTCAATTATTAAATGTATTAAACACCACAGAGTCTAATGTGGCGTTTGAGCCAATTGAGGAAGGAAGGAGAGATAGGCTGTGTGTGAGCAGCACTGGCACACAGGCAGCGGTGCTCTCACACACACACACACACACACACACACACACAGGGGTCAGCTGAAAGGAAGTGGAGGAGTGGATGAATCTGCCACCGCGCTCTGCTAACCTGACGGGCCCGGCAGGTGCAGGGCTGCACGAATGGAATCAGGCCACGCACAGCTGAGCAAAGAACCAGAACACACACACACACACACACACACACACACACACACACACACACAGTATTAAGCTCACTATCTGGCTGTGGGCTCATCAGATATGGGTGCTGACTGACATGGTGATCATCAGCGGCGATGATCTGGGCTGTCCTGGATTCCCACTAAGTGTGTGTTAGATAAGCAGCTCTGTGGACAGACTGGGACGGACTGAGCTTCCTTACTCACACTCACACATTGTTCCCACCGCCACAGCCGCCTATGGACCGACACACACTGGGATAACACACACACCCGCACATTAGACTGGCTGCCAGCTGTGTCACATTTGGAAACACGCCTTGGCGAGCTATGTGCAGCGTGACGAACACGCGGAAGCATCCGGCAGAGACGTCTTGTTGGGGGAAAACGCAGGCGGCCCCAGATCGGTGCTTCTACGCCGAACGCAATTAAATCAAGAATGGCTAACGAGCGCCACTGAACACGCCGCGCGCTTCGCTCTCCGATGTCGACGTCTTCATTAAAACTGCAAGCTGCCGTTCCTGTGCAGCTTCCACGGTTCACTCACTCCCAACAGCCTGTGTGTGTGTGTGTGTGTGTGTGTGTGTGTGTGTGTGTGTGTGTGTGTGTGTGTGTGTGTGTGTGTGTGTGTGTGTGTGTGTGTGTGTGTGTGTGTGTGTGTGTGTGTGTGTTTTAAGACAGAGTTCCCGTGTTGTAACCCAGTGCAGTGAGGCGATTTTGACAGCTGCTGATGTAATTGGCTATTAATCGCACTGGGCTTTAAGTAGTGAACAGGACCTGCTGCATTGTAAGTGAAGCCCTGCAGATCAGCCTGGGACGTCCCTGCCCCACACACACACACACCAGCTGAAGACCCCCCATCTGGTGTGGTGGAGAGGCCCAGCGAGGCGGCGCAGCAGCTCCAGAGACGTTCGCTATATTTATGTTAACATACACAACAGTGGTGTAAATCATGCTGTGGCTAACAGCGGGAACACAGCCAATGAGAGCCAAGACACGGCGGGGGACTTCCTGCTTTCCGTGTCGACGCTCTGACGTGGTGAAACGTAACTTTGGCACAGGACAGAGTCGCCGGGGGGAGAAGAGGCGGCGCAGTGGACGGCGATCACGTCAGTCGGTCGCGTAGCCTGAACGCCTCATGACTTCAACACGCTGGAATGCGAGACGACGCCGTCACACGCCGAGTTACACGGTGACGAGCCGACGCCTGTGAAAAGACGGTGGAAATGAAAACCTGATGTCTGTCAGTGAGGAGATTTGCAGGCTTTGTAAAGAGACTCCTTCCTCTCCAAACACACCGAGGTTTACACATTCAGGCTACTAACCCAGTAGCACCTTTGTTTCCCAGTGCGACCTGGGGGAATATCTGACGTACGAACGCCTCATTCAGGCTGCAGAATGCGTCCCGACAGGCTGGGCCTCTTTCCAAAGCGGCCGTTGGCTGAGACAATGGCTGTAATGGCAGGGTTTGGATCTGGAGGGGCGGGACAGCGGGGAGTGTTATTACAGAGAAGCGAGGGGAGGAAGAGACAGAGAGGAATACTAACGGCGGGACGGTTTGGACGCTGCCACACTTGGACTTTGGTCTCCGACACCCTGAGCTCCATCGCGCTCGCAAGAAGGCCACACATCTCGCGCTGCAGTGAGACGTCTAATCCCTTTAGCTCCCGGCTTCGCTTGTAAAGAGCGTGCGGGGACGACGGCGTTCAAAAAGGCCTGCAGTCATTAGCGACGTATTTATCACCCGCGGGTCAAGGCTGCATGCTCGGAGGTGGCCGCGACATTCACACACATGCGCGATAACGCAGCACGATAACGCGGCCTCATGACTTTCCACAGTAACAACAACTTACAAACTTTGCTGAGCAGAATCCCGGAACAAGTGTCAACCAGGGACAACGGACCACAATTAGAACGATGACTTATAACTGTGTAGCAGACAGCAGTGAGTTTGAATGGCGGGGTGGTGGTGGAGGGGGCGTGGTCTCTGCGACAGAGGCTTGGCACGCTGCAGGAGATGATAACCGACACTCTTGAGTCATTACAGCTTACACAGGGCTTTAAACATGAACCATCTGCTCCTGTGATTAACAACCGCGTTCACTCGGTACAACACACACACACACACACATATAAACATTTGTGCAATTCCTGCACCGCCCACATGTGAACAGGCACACAAGCACCAGCTGAACAATACGTACCCGCCTGTGACAACTTTGACTCGTGTTAACAAATACATAACATATAGAGACTGTAGGCAGAGTGAAGGGGTTAATATGTGGTAGGACTTTCTCAGGCGCTCCACATTAGAGTTTGCGTTGCTGGACTGGCAGGGCAACACGTCAGCCGGCGGGTTTGAGATCAAATCTAATCTTTGCGATTTGTACGTGTTTGCTAAAATGTTGATTCAACTTTATAAACACACTCCTTAGTTACAGTTCGTGGATACGGGGGCTGAGGAGGGGAGGACACTTTGTCGTTTTGAGAAGCGGGCACGTCCGAAGAATCCATTTCAATCAATCGCGAGCAAAAGACGGTTGATATGTGGTTTCAGGAGATATGAATGAAGAGAATGAATCAATTCTTCTCCAATGCTCCTCCCTGAGCTCCCTGTGCTCCCTTGGGGCCTGTTTGGAACTTTAAAGGTGCGTTTGTAAACAAAACAGGTACAAAAACACACACACACAGGTAGGCAGGTACACACCCTGATACACGCACGTGTGGGACGATCTGCACACGGGCGGAAGTTTCTATTTCGGAGCGCTTAGCTAGGATCAGTGCAGCCAATGGGGGAAGAGGTTAACCCAGCCTATTAAAACACTCCTGTGGGAGATCTGTGGATAATACCTGAGAGAGAGAGAGAGTGTGTGTGTGTGTGTGTGTGTGAGCAGGGCTGAGTGACGACGCAGGACTTATCCACCCGGACCGAGGTGTTAGAGAGACGCATTGAATTAGCTCAGCAAATTGTCACAGGGTGATTGTTGTACGTGTGTGTTGCTGCAGGCCGGCTGTACTCCAGGTGGACAAACAGAGAAAGATGTCCCCAAACAGACAGAGAATCACAACCAGCACACACAGATAATTGGAGCTGCTGGCTAATTCCAAACCTGTGCTGTGCAATCCCCTGCTAACACGCCTTTGGCTACGGCCGGCGAGCGAGCGAGCGGAGGAGAGCAGACGCAGGAAGGCACAGGCCGCCGCCTTCACCACAAGTCACGTGACCCCGGCCTCCACCGACATGAAGTGTGAATGAAAATGTACAAAAGTAGCAGTGGCGGTTGTTGGGGGGTGAAGGGAAGTACACACTTCGTCTAAATGTGTGAAGATGAAAATGGAAACGAGCCCTCCTCAGCAGCTCTGCTCACACTCTGATCTGCAGCGTAACACTCGTCAGGTGATCGGGTCACACGAGCACAGCTGTGTGTATACAGGTGTGACTCCACAGCACAGAAAGCACCTCTGACAAAACTGACAGACAGGTTCATCAAGTGTGTGGAGGGGAATGTTTGAAAGCTGTGGCTGAGACGGGGCACCAAACTGTGTTAACTTAATCTGACATCGTCTTATGATCTGATTCCACCGTGAGCAAACAAACCCAAGCATTTTGTTCCAACATTCACAGCCTCGGCCCTAATAAGTCAGACACTTGAGATAGAATTTGACGCTGTGTGTAAACTGCGAGCTGTTGCAACTGGCAACTGGATCTGGACTCGATCTGGACGCATCCCAGAGCCAGAACTGAAAGGGGCTTAATTCTTGTGTCAGGTGTCAGCGCCTCTGGCAGAGCAAAGAGTCCGACTGACCTGAAGGCAGAGAGAGAGAGAGAGAGAGAGACGGGCAGCCCACCTGATGACAAGCAGACGAGCAGACAGACAGCATTATACGGCTCGACACACAGGGACTCCTTCCTCTCTTTGATTACTCCACTCAGGTGAGCAAAGGTGTATTTTACAAGCCAGGCTCAGATATCTCCTCTGTCAAACCATTAGGCGTACTATAATTAGAATCAATGTGGACGCCAAAACAAGTCATTACAGCTGAAGCATTCCGGGCTGAGTCAAACGGGCTAAATAAGGACTGATGAAACCTTCAGGTACCATCTCAATAAACGAAATGGACTCGTAGATATAAAAGCGAGGCCTGTGAGTGAAGCTCTTCATCCACCACATCTGCAGCCTCACTCTGCAGCTCAGACGGGGATTAATTAATTAAAGGCGACACACTCAAGATGGTGTAGAGACGGATCCATCACAGGGCGTCCCAGCGCGGCTCTGTCAGTCACCTCAAGACGGGACGGCGACTCTCGCACCGAGGGCCGAATAATACGGCGTGAGCTCAAAGCCTCATTACAGAGATTTAAAGTGCTGGAGACGAGCCGAGATAGGTTCAGGTCACCAGATAGACAGTGTAGATAGAGAGAGAGATAGTAGATGAGTACTGAGTAATCAATAACAGTTTAACTCAATCAATTGTTTAGAAGTTGTTGGGTCCAGATCTCTCTATTTTGTTTGACATTGTTGTGAATTTTTGTTGCTCGGACAAAACAAGAATCTTTATGACATTTGAACCAGATTCTTGACTGTTATGGTCACAGTTTCGTGTCCCATCAGCAAATCACGTGTCCAGCTGAATATACCTATAGAATGAGAAAAGAAAAGTGTGTGTGTGCGTGTGTGTGTGCTGAGGAGCCGGATCACATGAGAGCGTACGGAGCCGTGGCAGACTGACACTCGGCCATCTCGAATCCTAAGCACGTCAGGGTGAGAGGTCAAAGAACCCATATAGACCTGAATGCTCTGCACTCCGTAGCCACTTTATACACGCGTAAACTCCCTTGCTTCATAAATAAAATATCACAGAATAAAGAGAATATAAAGAGCCCAGAAACGAGCCTGTGTCACGTCAGGTGTCTTAAAACTGAAACTCGAACTATTTAGGCTGGTATTCAACTGTTAAACATTAGCTAGACGCCCCAAACTTACCTTAAAAACAGGAAAATAAACCTACAACCACCCGAAACTCTCCTGCTACACGTTATGAACCGGCGTTTCGGCTCGCTAACCAACGCTTCTGAACGCGGAGCTGCAGCTGTGACAGCCCGGGGTTTGGAGCTCCGTCGCCGCGGACCGAACTCACTTTCTCTCGCCCCGTCCGAAGCAGCTAACGCCCAGCTCACCTGTGTTTGTTGTGGCGTAACATTCCGTCTTTGAGGGACGCTCGTCATTATCTTACAACGACACATTACCGACATTTTACCCGGTGGTGAGCTAATTGCAGCGCGGGTGTTGACAGTGCGCCATCCCTATTAGCCGCGTAATCCCTCTTCCCCGGGCTGAGCGCCACATATAGCGGCTAGCCTCGGCGCTGCGTGCCGCCCTCTCTGTGTTTACCTGCGGGGCTAAACGCTGACACGCTAGCTGCTACGAGCTAACGCGGCAGCTCCCCAGCGCCTGTCACAGGGAAAAACAAAAGCCCCGGCTTCGCTTACCTCTGCGAACATCGTTCAAAGGCTGTGCGTGCGATGCGGGCGGCTCCGGCTTAACCCCGCCACATTGTAACACGCCAGCAGGAGCTTGTTTCCTCTTGTTAAAATCGCTCGTATTTCCAGTCTCCGTACTCTCTTCGGAGCGTCGCCATGTTTGCCAGGTTTACGTCTGGAGTGCCCCGTTTGTGGACGCCGCCGTGTGATTGGCTGGAAGCGCGATGACGCAATAACACACCCGCGAGTTGATGATACTTCATTTTTCCTCTCGGATGAAAGTAGTTTCACATATGCTCTTAATTTCACCCGTTATGTCTCTTAATATGTCTCTGAATTAAGCCGATTAATTCCTTAATTTGTGTAAATGTGAAATCACGGCTTGTCCCTCCATCAATGTACACATACCGCAGATGAAAACATTCCAGGAACAATTCAGGAAAATATCGGTTTATCTGTTTTTTTCAGATATTCAAATTTCTCCTGTCTGCAAAGAGATCATCGTGTCCACACAGCAAAAGGTGACCTGGTCAAGCCCAAATCGCTCCAAGAAGACGGTCAAAAACTGCCTAAATTCCCTATGAGAATAAACAGATGTTGCATCATAAAGTCAGAGTGACAGTGAAAGACAGTGAAAGATAAAGAGACAGAGAAGAGAGGGTCCATTAGAACTCTTCTGTGTGCTATAATTATGTTTTCAAGCCGCCATATTATACAAACAAAGTGCCTTTTTTTGTTGTATCTGATCAAAACAAAGCAGAGCACAGTCTGATACACATCACATGGTTCAGCAGTGGCTACCTACAAACCAGGTGATGCTGCATAATTCATTGCCCCACTGGCACCTTCATTAACCCAAGCTATACTTTACACTGCCTGTGACCAAAACAAATAGGCCACGGGGCAGAGAGAGTAACTCAAAAGGATTGAGAGACAGAGAGAGAGAGAGAGAGAGAGAGAGAGAGAGAGAGAGAGAGAGAGAGAGAGAGAGGCCCTTTAGATTCTGTGTCATTATTCTAGGTTGTAGCACCTGTTTTAAAGTGGGCGCAGCTGGCTGGGTCACATAGCAGGTGAGGGTGAAGCAGGAGAAAGTCCCTCCATGTCCAGAAGAGCAGACCGTTCTCACCAAGCTGCCCATAGGTTCAGTGCCCAGGTGTGCACAAAGTGGTCTCCCCTGTCCTCTCATGTTTCCAATGTGTGGGTGTGTGACGGAACAGGGAAGATGAATTAATGTGTTCTTCACAGATGAAAGCACAACACTGGATGACACACACACATACACACACGCACACACACACACACACACACAAACATTTCTTTTCAGGGTATGTAAGTTGAAAAAAGAAATTATAACTACGTGATCATTGTTGTCTTCAGATGCGTTCTTCATTAAAAAGAAAAACTTTGCAAAAAAACATGGAGTAAACCTTGTACCCATGAGTATGATTTACAAGGTTATTATGAGTAAAGCATGTGACATTTGTATTGCTTGTTTTTGCCTGCTGTTGACCAAAAACTGTAATGATACAATTTTGCCACTAGAGGGCGCGTGCAATCCACCACCATCTGCATTGAGAGGGACATGACGGTGTAAAAACAAGTAATACTGGAATGTCTGAAGTAAATCACATTGTGCATACCAGTCATACTTCCTTCATCATCCAAAGATCCATTGTAGGCTGAGCACAAAAGCACAGATAATCCAAACACACACACACACACACATACACACTCACACACAATTCTAACATGAATTTGAGTGCTATTATTAAACAAACTCAACTATTCCTCGACCCTTATTTCCAAAGATTACGCCACATCTTCTAAAGGCTGCAAGTAAATTCAACTATATTCCTTTGATATCTGTCATTATCGTACTGCCCTACACCAGAATGAGCCGCAGTCAGGCACCGTCATGGTAAACCAAGCGTGCAGATGACTTTATCTATCTCTCTCATCGTTATTTTACCTACAAATCATATTAAATGACACACTCAATGTCATCGTGCCATTGATTTTATTGCTCCCTCTGCTTTCCGGGGTTGTTTTTGCTGCACATTAATAGACATAAAGACATATTGTTGGCCCGTGTAAGTGAGCGACCATATGGTTCTGTGCGTTGCTCAACAGCTAAAGTCATTTATCACTGAAAGGAGTCTTTGACATATTTCCAGAACCAGCACACTCTTTAACTTGTCTGTCTGCTCAGTGAGCCGGTGAGCGACCTGAGGCACGGTGGCCATGATGCTTTGGCCTGGAGGAGGACCGGTGTGTGTCATAGTTCAGAGGTCAGGAGGTGGAATGCGACAGCCAATTGTAATTTAACGACGAAGGAAATAGACGCGTTATGTACATAATCTTTCTCTCAGGTGGAAGCCTGAAATCGGTCCAACAAACAACAACATCTTCTTTTTTTCAGCTCAGACATCATTTATGAGTTTTGTCAAGATTTTACAAGACCATGTGGTTAACTCATATCAGAGTTACAAGGTCTTTATAAGACAGTAGTAAGGGCGGCAGCAAAGATGTCTTATTAACTCAGCTTAGGAACTTAAACTTTGTCTTTTTATTGTTTTTACATAAGGCGAACAAGCGCACATGTACGTAAAGGCATGACAAGTCAACAACTCTTCCTCTTCCTCTTCCGCTTATCTCCCTTATACAGCCCCTGTCCTCCACTGCTATGTTACAAAAACGGAACAGAGATTCAAAGATAGTAGATTACTCTAAAACTGTCCAGAATCCACGTAATCTATCGATGGCAGCCAGATCAGCATAAACATACATTTTTGATGTGGGGGAACTTGGTGCCACTACAAGTTGAGATCGTGCTGATTCAGCAAAGAACAACAAGGGCTTAATGTAACTTCAGCAACTACGGAGCTCTATCCAGATCAGCTAAACTAATAAAAGATACAGATACAAATGAAGGAATCTGGTTGTAAAAGTCAAATGTAAACACAAATTGCCTGTTTTAGGTTAGAATTGTTGGGCCTTGAATAAGGTATGAGCTTATTTTCTCAGTCAATAATGTTGCATAATGTGCGGTACCATAGTTGAGGCCACCAAAGCTGATAGCTCCTGTGCTGGCAGAGTGACACCGGGCATATTAGGGGTGACACTGGCTAAATGTTTGCAGATGAGGGCTTCCAATATCTAATCACCACGGTAACAAGGGTCACCAGGGTTGGCCAGTGGGGCCATCTAGCCCAGGGCACTGTGGGTATTAATGGGACAAGATGTTTACTTCAGAATCAACCATTTATGGGTGCACAAGCGTGTGTGTGTGTGTGCCCTAAATCGACTACTTGCCTGAGGGGAAAGTGTGTTTAGCTGCAACTTAACACAACCTCCAACCCTCCCCACCCACTGACCTCAACCCAGTCCACACAGCCACGGACCTGCCAGGAGGAGAGTGGACGCTTCCTGGTGCACATGCAGCCGTGTCATTCCGGTTCCGCGTTCACATTCCTGCGGTGCGTTAGTGGCCGCTGACACAAACGCACAATTTGTTTCCTGTCCGCATAGAGAATAATATGTCTCAGAGAATCATTTTGAGTGTAAAATTGGAGAAAGAATTTGGTGATTTAGCCATGAAAGAGGCCTGATTTCTAGCTCCAAAGAGTCCAGATCATCTGTGCATCAGTCAAAAAGGTTTCATTTATCAGGGACTCATGAAACCATTGTTCTCGAAATGATGACAGTTATATGTATGTTTATTCAGTCGTGTGGTTGCTCGCAGTTGAAATGGACATTGTGCAAATCTGCTGTCAATGTTACAATGTTCTCTGGTGAATGTGTGTGTGTGCATCTGTGAGTGTGGTTCTGTTGTGTTGCCAAACCCAAAACCAATGATGCCAACACTTAAAAACATCAGCAAGCCTCCGTGTGACTGGAAGCAGAATCGACATAAAGTGTCTGCAAAAAGAGGATTCCTGTAAAGCAAAAGTTTTGACATTTTTTGGATGATGTCGTTAGCGATAAAAGATCAATTTAAATAAACACAAACAAACAAAGTGACCCAAACATCGATTGTTTATCCAAGTTCTCAGAATTGAAAGTCAGCCAGTCAGTTTGGAGATTTAACTCCATTAACTTCCCACATTATGAGTTAGACTGGTTGGATTTATTGTTGTTCCCTGTTCTCATAAACCCAGAATAAATGGCACTTCTTCTTCTTCTTCTCCCTCTAAACGTTCCCACAGTGGAGTTTGAACAGTAAAGTGATCCAGCCGAGCCGAGATAAGGAAGATCTGTGTTTCACTTTTAAACCATTTCAAATAAAACTGCTTTTCTTCCATTTAGGAAATTCCACAAATGTGGTCTGGGGATACTGTGGGCAGGAATACCGCAGGTCTTAAGGGAGCCCTGTTTCGGAATATTTCCCGGAATTTTAGGCCTGTGCAACCTCAGCAGAAGCTCATTTGGGGGTTCGTACGCGGCTCACTTTGAGATAACGCAGGTAGCAGAGCTTTTTGTCTCCTTGACTCTCCCTCTCCTGAGGTCTGTCAGTGAAAACAATACACAAAGAGGAGAAGAAGAAGAAGAAAAGGAGGAAGAAGAAGAAGAAGAAGAAGAAGAAGAAGAAGAAGAAGAAGAGGAGGAGGGGAGCAGAACGTGTGAGAGAGGAGAAACGCTTTTCAAATTGCGAATAATTTGTCTGCTCTGACATGATGCTGCACAGGACCACTTCCTGTGACTCGGGTTTCATTGTGTGTGTGTGTGTGTGTGCGTGTGCGTGCGTGTGTGTGTTTTGGGGGCAGGGCACACTTCCTGCACCAACCCCTGACTTTTTGGGGGCCTTCGATTAGTTGTGAAAGGAGATGGAGCCGAAAGTGAAGGAGCTTCAAGGAATATTATGTTTAAAGATGATCATATATAAGGAAATCAGTGTGTACATCAGTGTGTACATCAGTGTGTACATTTGCCCTCTAAGACGATCAAGTGTGTGTGTGTGTGTGTGTGTGTTCAACCTGTGTTATTTCATTTGTGTCTCTATATATGTGTGTGTGTGTGTGTGTATAAGAACATTAATGGATGCATGCAGGTGCTGTTGGTGTGTGTGTGTGTGTGTGTGTGTGTGTGTGTGTGTGTGTGTGGGCTGGGGAGGGGTCGGTTTAGAACCTTAAACTCCTTCAGCGTCCCTGATCTGCAGCTGTGTGATTAAATAACATACATTTGGTTTAATCTGTAAAACAATTGTCCAAAGCTTCAGCACTTCATTAAAGCTTGGATTTGTTAAATGATTTTATTTTAATGGGTCGATTTTTCTCTCTTTTCACCCATCTGCGCTTGTGTGTGTGTGTGTGTGTGTGTGTGTGTGTGTGTGTGTGTGTGTGTGTGTGTGTGTGTGTGTGTGTGTGTGTGTGTGTGTGTGCGTGCGTGCGTGCGTGTGTCCAGTTTCTTGGGGCTTGGCAGCATATGTACTGAGGTTTCTGTGGCTGCAGGTAGCGGACCTGTTCACTTACACACTGTACCTCTAATGGACTCCAGATGAGCCAACTATTTATAACTCACACACACACTCACACACACACACACTTTCTCTCTCCTTTGCCTTGCTGTAGTCCTGGCGCCTGACTTTTTACTATCCTATAATTTTTTGCACACACACACACACAAACACACACACACACACACACTGTTATTGCTTCCACCTTTTGCATCTTCACATGAGTACTTTTGGTCTCACCGACACCTTTTGCCTCT
The DNA here is from genome assembly GCF_046128005.1 of Genypterus blacodes. Classification (NCBI taxonomy): domain Eukaryota; kingdom Metazoa; phylum Chordata; class Actinopteri; order Ophidiiformes; family Ophidiidae; genus Genypterus; species Genypterus blacodes. The sequence goes on from NW_027466861.1 coordinate 3,095,156, forward strand.
TTTTTTAAATAAGTGGTGTTACTTTACAATTTTCCCTTTCCGTGTGAGTCTCCAGTTTGTGTGTGTGTGTGTGTGTGTATGAGGTTGAAAGCTGGCACTAACCCTTACTGAGCAGCAAGGGGGGAAGAGAGTTATTGGGCATTTTTCGGCCTCTTTTACACGACCTGAGAAAAAACATGCAAATGGTTCATATGACACCAAACACTGAGCTTGTAAAAACACACAACCTGCACCTTCTGAGAGCGAGAGAGAGAGAGAGAGAGAGAGAGAGAGAGAGAGAGAGAGAGAGAGAGACAGAGAGAGAGACAGAGACAGGGACAGAGAGAGAGAGAGAGAGAGAGAAAGAGAGAACGCAGTCAGTCAGACAAGTAGAAGTAACGTTCTAATATCTGACTTTTTTTTCCCAAAGAAAAGCAAGCAAACACACACACACACACACACACACACACACTCTCTCTCTCTCTCTCCTACAGTTGGCCAGAAAGTGCTGGCTGACTATAATCACTGCATCAGCAAGACTTTGTTTTCTCTCAGGCGCTGCAGCTCTCTGTTCCCTTCACTGTGACTTTCTTTCTCCTCTCTCTCAGTTTTTCATCACATTCTGCTGCACCACACACAAAGTAGCCTACTTCACTTTTGGCAGTGTTACGTAAACACAGAGCGATGGCGAGTGTTTGTATGTGTGTGTGTGTGTGTGTGTGTGTGTGTATGTGTGTGCGGTGGAGGTAAACAACAGGCGGCGTCATAAGAAGAAGATGAGGAAATGAGAGGGGAGGAAAGAGGGGAGAGAGGCAGAAACGGACCACCTCTAAGTAATGAGAGGTGGATAGAGGAGGGAGAGAAGAAGAAGGTGGATTAAAGCACGCACACACACAGAGAGAGAGAGAGAGAGAGACCACCCCATAGTGAACAGCAGAGGGAAGATTGCAGTGTTCATCGTGTATTTCTCTCCCAGCTCAGGCCAACACTGAGGTTGTAGTCCAAGTCATTCCTCACAATACCATTGTGTGTGTGTGTGTGTGTGTGTGTGTGTGTGTGTGTGTGTGTGTGTGTGTGTGTGTGTGTGTGTGTGTGTGTGCAAACTCTCTCATGACTGGGGCCCTCAGAATGGCTGTAAAGTTAGGTTACAGCTTTCAACAGAGGAAAAACTCCAAACACAACTAAAATGCCAGATGACGCAACGCCCTGTGTGTATTCGTGTGTATCTTTTATGCGTGTGTGTGTGTGTGTGAGTGTGTGAGTGTGTGCTGTATCTATACACACACAGCACCATAACACTACAGCCTAAACACAACCTCTGCTACACTCCCATGAGTAAAACCAATGCCCCTCTCTCTCTCTTTCTCTCACTCGCTCTCTCTCTCTCACACACATACACACACAGCGTGTTATGCGTGACCTCAGGCTTTCCCATATATCATCCATAGATGCGTGCATGATAAAGGCCCCAGCGTGGTTTCATAAGGTAAACACGGAGGAAAAACCCCTTTAACCTCCATCAATAGACGCCTTCTACTCGGCCAGAATTAGGCAGCAAAACATTCAAACAGCTTAAATCCAATAAGGCGAACGGGCCGTAACGTGAGCGGCAAATTGAGTTTGGAGACAGAGCGGTGTGTGTTTGAATGAGCGGCGCGGGCCTTTGATACACCACGCATGTTTATGTTCACTTAAGCGGGGCCACTGTGATATTGTCTGGTATGTGGAGAGTTATAAGAGGCTTGTGCTTAACTCAATCTGCAGGGTAAACACCCCCGAGCGGGAACGCCGTCAGGATTCCTACATATTCCTTTCCTCTCTTTCTTCTGCCATTTTCCTCGCTCTCATGTTCCTGCTCTCTCTCTCTTTCTCTCCCTCTTCTCACTCCATTCATCTTGAGAAGTTGCTGCGGCGGCTCGTGGGTCCAGCTGGGCGGAGGGGGGAGCGGGGGTGGGGGGTCACCGTCAAGAGGTCGCAGGTCAGGGACGGTGATGGGTTAGCACCGGGTATACCGTCCTCAGGGGAATGTGTGTGTGTGTGTGTGTGTGTGTGTGTGAGATTGTTGCTAGTTGGGATCTGGCCTGACTTCCTGTTGTGCTGGTATAAGTCGGGGGGTGTCAGAGCTTCTTTTTACAGGCACGTTAAAACTTATAGAGCGGTTTTTAAAGCGCCTTGGTTGAGCTTTTAAGTGCATAGTTTCTAGCTGACAGGGTTCCATCAGGGTCCTGGTAAGTAAACACCAAATATCAATGCCAGATCAATGCCAGCGACATTATTTCCCTGGAAATTCGGGACTATTTTTAATTCCGATTTTCATGTGATGTCTACATCTTTAAGCCACTGAAAATGGGGCTAATTGAAGATTCTTAACTCTGAGTGGACAATGGCACAATCCCATTAATACTGTTTATGTCTATGACCTGATTGAATGTCTTACTGTAATCATGGTTGAGTCCCATCCGCTCACTCAGGCCTCCAAAAAGCATCCAAACATTTGACGATGGAATTCAAGAGTTCGTCTGAAAGTTCCAACCTGCTGCTCGGGGGCTAACATCTAAAGTCGTATTTGATTTCAGGTCAACCAATCAGAGGACGATAGCGTTGATTTGAGATGTCTTTGTCCAACTGGATCCCAGCGCACACGCAAGGAACATAGGTGCACCTAGACACACACAAAGACACACACACACACATGCAGACGCACACAAACCACTGCAGGTTGGAGATGAAACACAGATAATTAACTCTAATGGAAACCAGACTTGCTAATCTAGCCTCTCTCTCTCTCTCTCTCTCTCTCTCTCTCTCTCTCTCTCTCTCTCTCTCTCTCTGTGTGTGTGTGTGTCTCTGTCTCAGCTCAACTTCCTTTCCCCCCTGTCGTTTTGTGGCGTTGAGGGTTAATGTAAACCAGGGCCCGTTACCCAGTAATGGGCGGCGAGTGAGGGAGACACAGATAAAAGGAGTGAAGGAGAGGTAAGACACCCATGTCCCAACCGTCCCCAACCATCGCCATCCTGGACCTGCCGTCCACGCAGAGCGGCAAGGAGGAGAAACACGTCTTTATAATAGATTTACAGGCCCTGACAGTTAGAAAACCACACAGGCGCTCCACCTTTTGACTTTCATATCAGCTTTAGGATGACAAGCTCAAAGCAGCGAGAGATAGAAAGCGTGATTAATGAGCGGGAGAGAGAGTGTGTGTGAATGTGTGTCAGTCATCAAAGAGTCTATAAATCATAGCACACTTAAATCCTCAGAGCCAGATGCCTTCAGACTGATAACAAGTGGTCATCCCATTACCTTAAAGCATCAAAGGGGGCAAAAGCTGAACTACAAGGACCCTCTCTCCTCCCTCTCTCTCTCTCTCTCTCTCTCTCTGTGGAATGCATTTCCCTGTTTTGTAGGCGTGAGAAATCTCCCTCTCCGTGTGTGTGTAACCTGTGTGTGTGTGTGTGTTGTGTGTGCGCGTGTTTTCAAGCCTCAGAGGTGACATTCCTCCGCGTCAGAGCAACAGCCTCAAGTTTAAGATAACACGGCCACGGTGATCTAAGGGTGGGAATCGATTCCCCCCAGTGGCTGGCGAGGACCCCGGGTCAGAGCTGATGGTTTTACCTTCCGCAAGCAAACACACCAATGTTCCCATAATCAGCCCTGAACACAGAACCTTAGTGTGCCTTCATCGTCTTCATCTCTGATTGCTTGACTGATATCCTCCTGTAACAGCGTATCCCTTGTTTTCATTGTTTTATTGACGTATTTGCAGGAAAAACAGATTTAAATGTCCCTAATAAACCCAAAACAATATAATTGTTCTTCCTCTATGTTCTCTATACATGTCAGGCTGTTTATTGTGCAAAACCGATGTATCTACAACTACATGCAGCTTGGTTTTAAGGGCGTTTTTGGGATTCTTTGTGAGCTTGGGACTGTTTTAATGTCAAAATGGTGAAGGTCTTATGCAACAGTTGCGCTAAACCGCATGAGTGTTATGTTTTATGGGTCCTACAGGGGCGTAGCTTCTGTTCTGATGTTCTGATGAGGAACACTGCAGCTCTTTGGTGTCTTAAGTATGGGTAACTGCGATGACACGGTCGACCTATTTAGCATTACGACCCGTGTCCACCTCCTTTGTCTCTGTGGGTTTGCGGCCCGGGCACCTGCAGAGGGCTCCCATACTGACCCGTGGCTTTGAGGACATCTGGGAATATCACGCATGCCTCCTCGTAGCTCCACGCTCGGCCTTCTTTAAGTGGACCACCAGCTAATTATGGCTTTCCCAGATCCCCCAGCTCAAAGAGTCACTCCACTATAAGCTGCGGGTATGAGATGTTTTCTTTTGCCTCCTTCGCTGCAGTTCAGTTGACTAAGGATTCTGCAACAACCAAGGAAAATAAACGGTCTCTTCACTAAGCCCCATGGGAAATGAGTTTGTTTCAAACATTTCAGGTATTTAAAACAGTTGTAAGCACTTGTGGTTTTGGAGTTTGTCGGTTCATTCACTGGCCTGTTTGTTTAGTATTGGACATCTATAATCAATCATCAGGAGAGTTCAGAAGTAGGAAATATGCTTTCATTCTTTATTCAATGTATTATTTACAAGACTCAAAATGCATAGACACCAGATCCTTTCAGCATTCTGTATTTATCCCAAAATAAATAAACTTTATTTGAGAGGGGAAAAGGGAATTGTGAACCTTGTGTAGAAAAAATAAATACAATACTTCATTTGCTGCAAAAACAATGTCACGGGGGAATGTGGGATGAACCTTCTTCTCTCTGGTGTTTCAAAGCCGAGAAGTTCCTCAGAGCGCAGTTGTTTTTGTGTTCTTTTCTTCTTACAACATTCATAGTCGCAGTGGTCGTTCTTCATATCCGTCCTCTCCTTTAAGTGCTCCCTTGCAACCCCTTTCTGTCCGTGCAGAGGGAAAATAGGAAAAGCCCGCTCTCCTTTGAGGCCAGAGAGCACACGCAGTGTCTGGACTCGGGGCCCCTCTGGACACCCGTTAGCCCGGTGTCAGTCCATCTCAAAAGGGGGCAGACTGGTCCACTGGATCATCAGCCTGGATCATCTATGAAAGAAATACAACATGTATTTATGAATTTGCTCATTATAAAGCTGCTGTCTCTAACTTTAAGGGTGTGTTCATCCTTGTAGTGATGTAGACTGAATGTTAGAAACAAGAGTAAACATAAATACAATATACAAATAATGATTAAAGGGCATGTTTTAAACCACTATGCCACTCTGAAGTAATCGGCAGTTACCACTTTAGCATGATTTATGTGTGTGGGGCAATGTGGGGGCTGGACCACAAGTAATGTGGGATTTGTGGGCATTCCCAGGATTGCAACGGTTTTCCTAATGAAAAATAAATGGGGTAAATTAAATGTAGAGTGGTTTTTGGGAGGGGATTCAACACAAATACTGCAGCTGAAGTTATTTGATTTGTTTTGGTCATTAAGTTCAAAATCGCTCAGGCCCTTTTTTAGGGCCCTAGGGACGCTTCTGCTTCACAAGAGGGGGATTTCTCAGCCTTACCTGCCAATCCAACCCGCCGCAGCCTCCCGCTAGTGGGACGCGGTGGACAGGGACCAGGCGCCCCCCATCCTCCAGACGGAGAACGCGTAGCTGAGCCGCTCATGCGCCACGTAGCTGCAGCTGGTCGCCCGCGCGTCCAGCTCGTCGCTCTGCAGGACCTGGCACAAGAAGTCGATGTACCGCGACGCCAGCTTGAGAGTCTGGATCTTGCTGAGCTTGTCGGACGGGAGGGTGGGGATGATCTTACGTAACGACGTGAACGCCTCATTGAGCGACTGCGTGCGTTGCCGCTCGCGGACGTTGGCCATGACGCGTTGCGTGTGGAGGTCGTCGAAGGAGCGCGCGGGGCTGTCGCCGCTGCTGCTGGCTTCGCTCGCGCCGCTCCCGCCGCTTCCGCCTCCGTCGCCGCTCTTCCTGCTCTTCTTCCTCTGGGGACTCGGGCTCTCCGCGTCTCCGTCCTCCTCCTCTTCCGCGCTCCTCCGCGTCGCTCGCCGCTTCCTCGCGCCCCTCCGCGGCAACTGGCGCTCGGTCTCTTCCTCGCTGTTCCCCGCGCTGTCAATCGGGGAGGAGTCCTCTTCCCGCATCTCCTTTTCTCCCAAAAACTTTTCCAAAGTTTCCCCAAAACTCCTCACCAGGTTCAACATCAACGGACGCGGTATAGGCAGATATAACGAACGCGGGAGTGAGAGGACGTTAAGGTAAATCTCCTGCGTCACGGAGAGGCGGAGGTGTCAGTCAGGCTGGGGGGACCCGGGCTCTTATAGCGGGGAGCGGGCAGGAGGATTTTGGGGAGCGCTGTGATTGGGTGAGCAGGCGTGTAACATAATACTGCGAGCAGAAGGAGCGGCGGAGGAGTAAAGGCTATAATATCAGGAAAGGAGTCTCCAAAAGTGGATGAAAGGAACTTTACACAGGGATTGGGAAATGGGGCGTTCCTGAATTTTGGAACACAGAACTCTGATCAGAAATAGAGGCGTGTTACCCCGGATACAGGCTATGATGACCTCATTATATTCCAGATCTACACGGTTTATTATCCTCCACTTTGGTGTTGTTACTTTCTTGAAGCACATTTTATGATTGGCTGAAAACTAAACGAAGCAACAGACTCAAAGTTCATTTTTCATGAATCCAGATCAGGAGACTTCATGACTTCCACATTGTTTCCTCAGAATTGTGCCACTTCCCACGTTCCCATTCATTAATTTGTTTCAATCTGTTTTGGTTCCATTTGACCCCATATGCTTGTTTAAGAATTAATTTGTGACCCATCCTTTATTTTTAGTTTTATTTATTTAATTTACCATGCAGGGGCCATGCAAACAGACAGTTACATAGCCAATGCAACAATTAAGGCTTCTAACTGGAGCTCATTTGCAGCCTTTATTGCCCCTGGATAGGATTTTAGACGAGGCTGAATTAATTTGTCTCAGTCTCTGAATACTGATCAGAGGTTGATCCAGATTCTCAGCGTCTAAACCAAGGAAAACTACAACATCTCAGAGGTTTGTGTAGTCTCCCATAGCAGCTTGACACTCATTCGATGGCTATTTTATATATGTCACGTTTATGCTTCTTTCACATTGCAAATAAATGAGATGAAACAGTCAAAATGTGTGTTTACGCTCCCCTGGTCTAGACTGAGATGGGAGCAGTGGCAGTGAAAACATCAGAGCTGCTGAAGCACAGGAGGTTGGAGCAGCAGGAGGTCTGGGCTCGTAAGCAGACCAAGGTGTTTATTTTCCCGTCAGCGGCCCTGGCGTTGAGGTATGCGCTTAAATGGGTCCGACTCCCGCAGGGATCTCGACACAGCGGCTCAGGTTTAAAGGACACGCCGTCCCAGGAAGCTCTCAGGGCGGATCCGAGCTCACAGCGGGGTCGCTAGAATGCGGTGGACGGCCGGAGCGCAATGCAAACAGTGGGGGCGATCAAGATGGGAGATGGACGGGGGAGAGAGAGGAGCACTGACACACACTCGCACATGCACGCACACACAGGGTGTTAGCTCATGACCACCCACCTCCTGGTCTCATACCACGAATTTAATAATAAAACCCAACAGAAAATAGAAATACCTCCACATGTGGCTGAAACCAAGCCTGGGCTGCGGTTTGACGATGAGTGAGGATGAAGGAGGACTTGCTGGTCCTTCAACAGACACAAGATCACCACAAGGGCCTTTCGGGCCAAGATCTCACTGCACCTAATAGTTCTCCTCACTCCACAGTAGTGGAGCGTGTCTGAGGGGGTCCGTGTCACCCAGTTAACACCTCGCCTCCTCGTCGCTCCGTCACCCTTTTGGACTCAATTCACACCCCGATGCCAAAGATAATAAGACGGCGCTGTGAGCCCTGATTTAACATTCAAATCCTCCATATCTGCATGGACCTCATTTGCACATGACCAGATTGATAAGACTATCAAAGGCAAATGGCGTTTTCATGTTTGTCTTCTCCTATGGGCTGTCTGAGGAAAACTCACCTGTTCAACACACACAAGGTGAGGCGGGCTGTGTTGCTGTCCAAGGTGCTGAAACACACCTGGCGCTTCACACAACACTCAGAATCTAACACACTGTAGGTTAGATTCTGCTTCTATTAGGGGTTTGTGAAGATGAATGTTCAAATGAAGAACACCTCAAATCACTGTAGCCTACCTTTATTTTGAAGCATTTCCTTTGAAGTCACATCAGCATGTTTCCCTGTAGGTTCTTATGAATTTGTGTCAGCTGTCATAAAGTCTTTTTAGTAACTATGTGACGTCATCTAATAGTTTGGCTTCTTATACAAACATGACCATATATAGTCTCTTCAAAACAATATTAAATACCTTTGCCCCCTCCTTAAATGTCAGAAACGGGCATTTAAATCAGAGTTCGGATAAAGATTATAAGATAAATGAGTGTCTTTGTGTCTGGGGGGTAAAGTCAGGTGTTCTCCAGCAGGTCCCTCATGAAGGAGATGTAGACGATGGCCAGGCGGAGCGTCTCGATGCGGGACAGCCTCTTCTCGTAGGCGAACGTGGGGACTTTCCTCCGCAGCTCGTCGAACGCCTCGTTCAGGCTGAACATCCGCTTCCTCTCCCGCACGTTGGCGGCCTGTCGCTGGACCACGGTGATGATCCTCCTCCGCTTGGACCTGTGCGCTTGTCCGCGGCTGCAGCACCTCGGCGCGCCCGTCAGCAGGTGCTCGGAGCGCAGGTCCGCGGTGTGTTCTAGTTCCAGGCTCCAGTCAGAATCATCCATCAGTTCAGCCTGCATGGCGTCGCTGGCAGGGCTGGACGGGAGGTTTTCCACTTGCTGCTTCGCTCCTAATGTATACTTCTGTGGAAACTCCATCAGGTTCATATCACTCACAAACTCTATTAGCGTCGAGTCCACTTGCATAGCCATATTAGACGCCAGCAAGGACAAACCCGCTCCAGATTGCGGCTCTTTATAGACTCGCTGTTCAGTCAAGCACAAACATGGAATCCTAAACTTTCAGCGTTGCAGCTTTGAAACCAAATCACTCATCCAGGAACCATAGCTGAAGCAGGGTGCATCTTGGGAGAGCATCTCCACAGGTAAATCCAGCCTTTTTCCAAATCCGGTCAGAGCATGACGCGCAGAGATCCTATTTGGCTGAAGTCCAAGGGCCGTTCCCGCTGTTTTAATAAGTCCTCAATGTCTCCTCACAGCGCCACATCTTTCATGTCCCATCTAGCTCTAAAATGAGTCCATTTCTGAGTTTAGCCGGATGGTGAATGGGTTGAATCTGAGCTGGGAGGCTTTAAAAGACCCAGAGGAAGCGGAGGGTCCAGCCAATTGATGTGCTGTCCTCCTGAAGGCCCTTAATGAGCTTCTGAAGAACGTAGGTTCTTCACAGAGGGTCATACAGTCTTGTTTGCACTTTCCCCCTTTGCTTCAGAGGCTAAATAATGACACTTTTATCACTTAAACAGGCCAGGGGAAGACCAAATAGAACATTCCCTAACAGTCACCATTCAACACCAGCTTTTCTGTTGCAAATTAAAGCAAATAGCTGTTGGTTCCCATGGCAGGACAGAGTCCACAGTGCTGAGCCACAGACAGAATGCTCACTCAGAAAGAGCTCTGAGTCAGGGCCACCGTTATTGTTGCTGATGACGATCAATCAATACATGAGATTTTATATATTTAACTTTTCATTCCAAGATGGGAGCACAATTTAAAGCACAAATACGATTAAAAATAGATAGAAAAAGATTCTAGCATGGAGAGCAGCTGTACTAATGCACATAAAGATCAACCAATAAAAAAATAAAAAAATAAAAAGTTAAATTAAACAATAAAATCTAATAAACTGATAAAATGGTATAAAATTGATAAATAAATGAACAAATAGGTTCAAGAAATAAAATAAATAGCAAAACACAAAAAAAAAAAAATTTATATTGCATCCTAAAAGATTAAAGAGCAATGAATGAGCAGGTAGGAATGAAGTTATTATAAACAAATAAAACATACCTTGAGATCAAAGTGATGATGATGATGATGATGGTGGTGGTGGCACAGTGGCAGTGGAGTCTGATCCTTCAGGCTGCTTCCAGGTTCCTGCTCTCCCCTGAAAGCTCTCATGACCAAGCAGATTTTCAGTCACCAAATTAACTTCACATGTGTAACAGGTGATTGTGCAGCCTGGAGTGGAAACAGCTGTGACACGCAGCTGCAGCTCTTTGCGACTGAGTGTGACTGATTGGAACTGGGCAGCCAGCGATTCTCTTATTTATTGTACATGTTAGCCTGAGTTATGACTCCCGGTGATTAACTCTGATTGATTACAAGGCCGGCTTAGAATTTACACATTACTACTGCTGCTGAGGTGTGTGTGTGTGTGTGTGCTCCACCTTAGGCCTGACAAACAGAATTACCTTGCACACATTGTAACTCCACACACACACACACACTTTACTCTTTTTGGTGACTCAACACTCTGTTTGTGGTTTTTAAGTATTCAATCAATTACTGCAGTGGATAGTAGTAATGTCACAGCTGTGCATCATGAATGTGTGTATGGGCTCAGTGGTGTGTGCGTGTGTTGTGTCACACGTCACATTTTCAGATCTGGCGAGTGTGAACAAACTGAATCACACAATGTTGGGACAGTTGCCCTGACAACGTCACTGCAAAATCTTGCGCAATCTGTGAGCAAAAGATGGGCGACTTGTTCAAGGGCACTTCAGCACAGGGCAGAAATTTGTCTTGTGAAACCTGCAGAGAAATGAGAAGATTTAAAGGGCCGCCGTCGACTTTTTTATCTCTTTTGGAGGCTGTTTGGTGGGAATGTTGATTGTGAAACAAAATCTTATCATTGAGTCGTAAATGAAAAATGCCTCATAAGTCCCTCTGCCCTGATTCCATATACACAAGTGTGAGGCGTGTGAGCGCAGGAGTGTCTGTGTGTCGTATACACACTCTGCCGTACAGTATGAGTCTACAATTCATCTCCCTCCACCCCCTCTTCTTCTTCTTCTTCTTCTTCCTCCTCCTCTCTCTCTCTGGGTTTCCTGGCAGGCAGATAAACATGATGGGACATTCCGCTGGTTGTCGTGGAAACGCTGAGAAAGCACAGCTGGGCGGGAGAATATGAGGTAATCTCACCCTGGGGCTGCTGGGTAAATATTGGTCTTAAATAAGGAGTAAAACCCCAAAAGAGACACGCAAACACACACACTTACACACACTTACACACACACACACAGGGCGCGCACTCACACACACACACGCACACCTACAGGGGTTTATCCCAGTTGTGTCTGAGTGGAAACACACACACACAGGGCAGACCTTCACACAGACTCTCATAATGGTCTACTTCCTGCTCTCCTCTGTTATTAATGCGCACACACACACACACACACACACACAGACTTAATGGCAGCGTGTGGTGTGAGTTATTGTTTGGAGACATAAACAGCGGCGACTTAATGGTTGAAATCTCAGTTTGAGTTCCAAATGGTTGTAGAACCTGCCTCGCTTTAATTAACAGAGGTTATGAGATCACAATGTAATGAAATGTTGACGTTGAAAGAGTTGAAAAGTAGCAAACTCCTGTATCTGTGTGTTAAATAGGCCTGCAGAGGACAGAAGAGGAGTCCTGTGGTTTAGGAAAAGTGATTTCATTAATTCCACATCATGGCCTCGGGTGAGAATGTGTGTGTGTGTGTGTGTGCTGGTGTGTTTGTGCCGTGTTGTAATGCAGCGATTGCCGGAGAGGTGGTGTGTGCCGGCCCAGAGCAGCCAGAGCAGCCAGAGCTGTTCTCACCGTGTAAATCTCTCCTCCTTCTCCTCCTCTGGCTCCGTCCACTGTGTGCTGCCAGAACACAGCCAACTCTCTCCCACTGCCACTGTAAATCTGAAACCAGACACCTACACCTCCTTCTCTCTCTCTCTCTCTTTTACTCTTCTTCTTCCACATTTGTCCCTTTCTTTGTTTTATCACTCATACAGTACGTTCTAGTTCCATCCCCTCCACTCCCTCTGTGTTTACAACATTGGAGAGAGAGAGAGGGGGAGATGAAGGGAGATGAGTTTAACTTCTGACCTATCTGCCTCTCCTTCATTGTGTGTGTGTCTCTCTCTCTCTCTCTTTCTCAATCTCTCTCTCTTCACACCCACGCTGCTCTCTCTCTCTCTCTCTCACTTTTTCGCTATCGCCCCATTGGCTGAGCACTTGAGCCGACAGGCCAATCACGGTGTTGTTTACACAGCTGGGTGGCCATAGTGGAAGGTAGAGTTTATGCAGTGTGTGTGTGTGTGTGTGTGTCACTGTGTGCGTGCATGGCGGCGGTGGTGGTTGGATAAACCCCAATACCACATCATATAGCTGCAGTCCTCCCCTCCTCTTCCTCTAAACACCCCCAACACCGAATCACCACCTCCACACAGTCTCATCACGTGGCTGCTCCTACTGCCCTCCCACTTACCCTCACCGCTGTCACCACCTTGGCTCACACACACACACACACACACACACACACACACACACACACACACACACACACACACACACACACACACACTGCTGCCTGAGTGATGTCTCTGTTTATTTTCTGAAAGAAGGTCACTCACTCTTTACTGTGTGTATTCAGGGTGCCATGTTTCATTTGTTTTAAGAGTCATATTCTCATCTCTGTCCCGTCTCTAATGATGAGGAGGAGGAGGAGGAGGAGGAGGAGGAGGAGGACAGACGTGCTAAATGCCTTAAACAGTTTCTCCTCCTGTCTGTTTATCCTGGTGTTTGTTTGTGATTGTTTGTGCGGGTCAGTGAGTTTTTATGACCTCACACTGGAATTCACTGTGATGTCATTAATCCAAGATCACCAACGAAGAAGCTGCGGTGCATCAGATTCTTCAGTCTCAAGCTTCTAGAAGTGACGAAGGCTCCAGTGTTTCTCTGTACAGAAAAGTTGGGCAGAGAAGCAACTCAAAGCCTTTACAGCTTCAAGTGTCAAATGCACTTGTGATGCACCTGTAGGTCATCATCGTTCATCCTCATTCTTCTTCTACAGCTTTTACTACTAAAAGATTGTTGCCGAATCCGACACGGCGACATAATCTGAATAGTGTCGTAATCACAATCAAAACTACTCAACAGACAGCTGATGACTGGAAAGACTTATTACCATAGCAGCTGTGCGTGTGCGTGTCTGTCTAAACGTATCAAGGTTAGTGTTTACATTTATGAATCATCTGTGGCGCCCGTGAGGAGGAACTGGAACAGAATAGAAGCTGCAACCTGCCAATCTTGCAGTGTTTGTACTTCTTGGCGTCTCCCTGATAAATGATACTGCACTTGTACTTTAACTGAGAATTTAAGTACACATAAGGAAAACTGTGTACTTTCCTGAATGTGTGTACTATAAAATACTGCCTAGCAACAAAGCAGTTAGTCTCAGAGTGAGCTTAGTTGCATCCTTCAGATTCCTCCTTAAATCTTTTAAGGACCTTCACATCTTCCCTTTCCCCTTGGTGTTGAATCACTCTTATGTCACTCGTGGTCTTCGTCAGTGATGAAGACGAGGCCGCTCGCCAACGTTTCCCTCGTCGATGACTTTCTAAGTGCTTTTCCAGTAATCAGCTCTGCATGCATCTAATGTACACAATGGCCGCCTGCACTGTGCGTCGGCCACCCAGGCTTCCCTCCCTCCTCCCTCCTCCCTCTCTCTCTCTCTCTCTCTCTCTCTCTCTCTCTCTCTCTCTCTCTCTCTCTCTCTCTCACACACACACACATCTCCTGCTCTATGACGAGTCTGTCATAAAGCATAATAGTGAGAGTAATAATGCTAATAAAGCAGGCAGAGCTGTGTCCTATGTATTGTCCTGTTGGGCTCCGTGACTAAACATGACATCACTTTTTCCAGTAAAACGTCGGCTTGTTTATTTTTCTGCGGTTTTTCGGGGAGGTTGTGACTGAATGTCTGATGATATGATGTGTGTGTGAGTGTGTGGGTGTGTGTGGGTGTGATTGAGTGTGTGTGTGTGATTGTGTGTGTGTGTGTGTGTGTGTGTGCGTGTGTGTGTGTGTGTGTGTGTGTGTGTGTGTGTGTGTGTGTGTGTGTGTGTGTGTGTGTGTGCGTGTATCTGTGTGTGTGTGAGTGAGTGTGTGAGTGTGTGTGTGTATATATATGTGTGTGCGTGTGATTGAGTGTGTGTGTGTATGTATGTATGTGTGTGAGAGTATGTGTGTGTATATATGTGTATATACGTGTGTGTATACTCTGTATGTGTGTGTAAATGTGTGTGTGTGTATATACTGTATGTGTGTGTGTATACTGTATGTGTGTGTATATATGTGTGTGTATATATGTGTGGGTGTGTGTGTGTGTTCCTCCCATCTTTTCTCCTTCCCCCCTCGATTTATAAGCAAAAAAAGGTATAGGGAGTGATAAAGATAAATTTTTTTCACATTTGCCTGTTTTTCCACAGTAAATCATCTCTCTCCGTCTCACACCATCCCGTGTTCTCGCGTGTGTATGTGTGCGTATGTGTGTTGATATAATTTGACCTCATTCTTTCAGGACCGGCTTCATTTCTGTAGATGATGTTACTATCATAATATCAAACGCAGTTAAGATTAAAACTAAATAGCGCCGGCGTTCCGTTTTGTCCTTCTCCCCGGCGTGTTCGGGGGTGGAGGAGTGACGCTTTGGTGGGAACACTGTCTAGACGCCTGTGAGCCTCCCATCGCCTCCTGAGTACACGGAGCCATATTCATCTGACTGTGCCCAGCGGTCAGGGCAGAGCCGAGAGGGGTTTAATTGTCGTCTTTATGAGGAACGTTCAGCCCAGAAGCGACAAAAAAAACGGATAGAATTGCGCAAATAGGTGGAAAACAACAGAGTTACAGCTTTGTTTGTGGATATAAAGTGTTAAAAATGTGAAACCCGTCCAAATACTTTAAATACTGATATGTGAGTTTGCTTGGCTGGACTGTTCTTGTCAATCTTTATCTTGTTTTACTTGGAGAGCAAGAGTTGGAATGGGAATCATAAAGCCAAAGCTATGGGCTGGGATTTGAACCAGTGGGAAATGCTCCTTCATGCACACTGAGTGACAACAGTTTGGAGCAAGAAACAGTGGCTTAAAAGGGTAAATGTGCAAAATTTGAAAAGATTAGGGGGAAGTCGTTTAAGTGTTAATGTTATTTTGTTTAGCTGAATGGACTCACAGTCGTTGATGCTCCGCCTTCTGTTCCTCTTCTTCTTCTGTGTTTCTTCTTCTTCTCTCTCTGGTCACGGGCTGAAAAGCAATGAAGAAGAGAAACAATGAAAGATCAAATCAACTTGTGTTTACAGTTACAGTGTAACATTTCACTTTGTATACAGACAGATGAAGAATTAGTACCTCAAAGGACTGGAAACTTCCTCTTCTTCTTCCTCCTCTTCTTCTTCTTCTTCTGTGGTCGCTGCTCTTGAAGCGCCAGGATCCAAAACATCTCACTCATGACTCCCTTCAACGCAAGCAAATAAACACCTAATACTGGACAAACACACACACACACACACACACACAGAAACATTTGAGCAAAACAGTGTTACAGGTAACACCCGTCCGTCGTCTCCAAGGTAACCGGGGGGTGTGGGGGCGGGGGGTCGTGGGTGTTGGGTGCTAAGGAAACAAACTAACTAAGAGTGGGAATTCGGCTCACTAACCACGAGTAACGTTTACTTTTGGGGTTACTAATGTGTGTATTTGTGCTTGTATACTAGTGTGTGTGTGTGTGTGCCTGTGTGTGCCTGTGTGTGGACATTGATCCCCTGGGAAAGAGTTTTACGCTGTGGTCTGTGTGTGTGTGTGTGTGTTTGCCTTACCTGTGAGAGCAAACTGAAGGGCCAAACCGCTCTGAGCCATAAAGGGATTTCATGGATGTGTGTGGACTTTGATAGGATCTGAGCCGTGCTGGAGGATATACGGCCGCAGTTGCACGACTCTGACTGGTGGAACACTTAAGGTTTTATGACCTGCTGCCATTTGGGGCTCAAGGGAGAGAGCGGAGAGCCGGCCACATAACTAATTAGGGCCTGGACAAAGGGGGTGTGCGAGGCCGGGGATTTGCGGATTGCGGATTGTGGATGTGGTGCGTCTATGTGAGTGAATAAGTGAGGCAGCTAGTGTGTGTAAGTGTATGTGTATGTGTATGTGTATGTGTATTTGTGTGTGCGTGTGTGTACTGAACCTGGATCATTGTGTTGAGGCGCCGTTTGTTCTCCATAAAGACTGCACGGCTCCTTTCATGTTGGAGCCGCCGGGCCTGGAAAGTTTGACACAGGAGATAGAGAGGCGCAGCCAACCTACATACACACACACACACACACACCAGAGACCACTCCTAGAGAGAGAGAGAGAGAGACAGAGACAGAGACAGAGAGAGAGAGAGGCAGACGGAGGTGTAGGAAAAGATAGTCTGGCCCTCTCAACAAAAACAACACTCCTATTGTCTCATCCCTCTCTCTCTTCTTCTCTTCGTCATAGGATCATGAAGATAAACGAGCGTGCTTAGATATGAGAGTCCAGTGGCAGGGGTGTGTGTGTGTGTATGTGTGTGTGTGTGTGTGTGTGTGTGTGTGTGTGTATGTGTCAGGAGTGGAATGTGTGTGAACTACACAGCGCCTCCGATAAATCAGGGAGATGAGGAGACGTAGGAGGGGGAGCCAGGATGGGGGGAGGATGGGGAGTGATCGAGGGAAACGACAAGATGAACGAGCGGCGATGGAGGGGGGGCGGGGGGGATCCGGGGGGGCACAGGTGCAGGAGAGGTGCACGCTGACAGCAACACGGCGTGATGAAGGTGGAGGAAGGTCACGGGAGGACAGACGGAAAGTTCTGTGTGTGTGTGTTGTGTGTAGTTTTGTAGTGAATGTGGAGGTTGTATTCACATTCACACTAAAGGAGTTATGACTGACACACACACACACACACACACACACACACAGTATGAGTAATGAGCTTGTGCGTGTTTGTACATTTCGTTCCAGTGTGGAATTCTCCTCAAAGTTTCTGTTATTTTCCATAACAAAGGATCGTGTTTGGTTTGGATGTGAGGCAGCCTGACTAACAGCCTCCAATACAGGATCAATACATCTGATCTAAGACAACACTGCTCAAATGACCATGTAGAATCTAGATGACTGACAGCTGACGGGATCGCTGATATGATTAAGTAATAACAATGAGTTACTACAGAATTGAGTTCGTCTTAACTAATGACATCATTCGTTTGTTCCCGTTTGAAAGACTTTGAGGACGATGAAGCTGTTTTCTTCTCTGGTTCTTCTTGTTTGTCAGCAGCTTCTAAGTTCAGGTCAAACCTCCTGCTCCTCTTGTTGACGTCTGCTTTTTATTTTACGGGGCAAAAGGCATCCATGGTCCCTCTGGGGGAGGGGGGAGGGGGTCTCAGGTTCAGATCTGTAGGGTTCTTCACTAGTAAACTGATTTCACTGATGAGGTCAAAGCCCAACGTCTTCCATTTGCTCAATTAACTCACCGTCTCTCTTGTGGCGTCTTTCCAAAGCTTTGTGTGTCTCTGGGGACATGAAACAGTATTTATAGAATAAGAGACACAAGGAGACATTAAAACGTCTCCTCAGCTTGATAACAGAAATACAAGATCAAGTGTGAGTGATGAAGAGGAGGCCGGTTAATTGCCGTCCTTATCTGTCCTCTTTAGGCAGCTCCTGATAAGCTCCTCAACTCTTTAACACCTCACAGCTAATTAGAGCCCCCCACTGAAACAGAGGAGGATTAGAGTGTGTGTGTGTGTGTGTGTGTGGAGGTGTATGTGTGTGTGTGTGTGTGGGGGGGGGGGGGGGGGGGGTAAAGACAACACAGCCGTCTTTAGCTGGACTTTTCTCTCGCCTCCCAGCACTTTATCACCTGACACACACACTGGCTGGCAAGAAGAGCTCAAACACACAGAGCCATTAGTTTGCTTCAGTGTGTGAACGTTTCAGAGCTCTTCACCAACACAAGGACGGCACAACACGAGGAATTCGGCCACTTTAGAGGGAGTAAATAAAGGCCAAACAAACCCCTTTAGACAGAAACTGCAGCGATTGTAACTAAAAACAGAAGCCGAGTCGACCAATCAAAATAGAGCTCTTTAATCCTCATCAAACCTTTAAACTTTTCATTTAAATCTCTGCTCTTCCTCACACAAGAAGACACAGCAAACGGCTCACAGTCTCAGTCTGCAGTGAGGCGTCGGAGGGTGAATACTGGACATTTAGGTAACAACACGTCCTTATGCGTCCAATCAGAGACTCAGAGAGAGACAGACAGGGTGGACACAAACTTCCCATTTGTTGTCCTAACCCTGTTTGCTCTGGGGGTAAAGGCAGAGCTGAGGACGTCTCACTGTGAGCCTCGTCCCCCTGCCTCTCCAGTGTGGACCAAGGAGGAAGCGGTTTGGCGCCCTCTTCAGGCAAAAAGAGGAAAGCGCACCAGAGGTTTGTGTTTGTCCTCCTCTTCCTCTTCCTCCATCTAATGACACATTTGCTAGTAGAAACCTGGTTTGGTGAAAGTTGGTGTTTTCATCTTTATGTCATCATCGCACACAGACGTCCTGATGACTCAGAGGTTTTATCTTCAGGCAAACTGCTCGATGTTGCCTTTCCTCTTCTTCTTGGACTTTGGAACGGTGTGATCGTTGTTGTTGACGACGACCGTGGTGTCCGTGTCAGTCGGTGTGGCTTCGTGTTTCCTCTTTTTCCTGGGCTTGTCGCTCAGGTAGCCGCTGGAGTCGCTGCAGTGGAACTCGGCGGTCGAGACGGTGACTTCCTCCGCCGCCTCCTCCTCTTCCCCTTTCAGGCGCTTCTCTTTCTTCTTCTTCTTCTTCTTTTTCTCCTTGACGGTGTCGTTGCGGTTCACCACTTCAGTGGATCCGTTCAGTGGGCCGTCGCAGGAAACCTCATCTACCAGTTCCTCTTTCACTTTGTCCTTTTTCTTCTTCTTCTTCTTCTTGGGGGAGTCCTCGGGAGGCTCTACGACGGGCTCTGGGTCGGGCTCCGCATCCGGCTCCGTGTTCTGCTCCAGCTCCGTGTCCGGTGGCTGTTGGACTGCGGAGACGCTGGACTCAGAGCTCTCACCCATAGCCAACATCTCCTGGATCCTGGCACGCCAAAATGACAAAACGCAAACATCAATACAGAGTAATGACACACCAAGGACACTAAAAATCCAAATTGGTACGCGGCCGATTCCTACAGACGTTAGTAAGACGCTCAGCACACAAAAGAACACAGGATTTGACACTTGCCTGGTCCGGTCCATCCGTCCCCGGATCAGCAGCACTCCGGCCGTATCTGCGTCGAGCGCCGTCACCTCGAACTCCAGCTCCGTGCCAACCCTGGGCCCGGCCACCCTCCAGGTTTCTACGGTGACCAGGTTGGGCTTGGGAATGCTGGCATTGAAGCAGCCGTGCACCAGGCAGCCCACGTGGCCCACTCCCAGTTTGTTTACCTTGCCCTGCAAACGGAAAACAATACAGAGGATGAAGTCTTGATGCTGTATGTCAGGCCTATTCAATTACTTTTTTTTCTAGGCCAGATTTGAAAATTTTGAGATGCCACTGGGCCGAAGACCCCTACTTATATTACTTCTCGAGACTTAACTCTAAATATGCCACCACCTGAACTAAATCATAAAAATAAATAAAGGAATTCACAATAAAGGCTTTATACTGCATCATTTATTGATGAGCAAAATAATTCAAGTGCAAATTTTAACATTTGGTCAAAACCTTGACCAGAATATTTTTAACAAGGTCCTTAATGTAAATTGAATACATTTTTGTTTTTTTGGAACAACTTTGTGCAACAGTAAAGTCTTCTATAACATTTTAGATGTATTTGCAAAAGTGCATTTGTTGAACTAAAGGCCAACTGGTTTTCTCTCTGCCCTGTAGTCGGAGGTTTAACTCATTTAAGTGTTTGAACAAATCAGAGAGGAAACACACGTCTGCCATAAAGCCTGTGTCCATTATGCGGTTTAGTTGCGCCTCTGCTTTTTTTTGCTTGCTGTCATGAAGGAAACCTTTAATCTCCTCCTTGAGCGCACAGAAGCGCTCCAGCCAATTCCCTTTGGATAGCCATCTAATGTCGTTGTGGAGAAGTAAGTTGTCATGTTCTGCGGACATGTCAGACAGCAGCTGGCGAAAGAAGCGATGGAGGCTTGAGGTTGCGCGTATGAAGTTTACAGTCGCCATAACATTGTCCATTACACTTTTGAAGTGTCCGTTTAGTTTCTCACACAGCACGGTCTGGTGCACAATACAGTGCAATGCTGTCATCCTCGGAGCAACAGCTGTCCACCGCGCTTTCAGTCCACTCACTTTCCCAGTCATAGATGGAGCACCATCAGTCACCAGCATACAGACCCGAGTCATATCTAACCCGTTGTCTTGAAAGAAAGCCGAGATTTTATCAAAGAACACCTCGCCTGTAGTGTGACCTTTGAGGGGCAGAAGGCAGAGCAGCTCCTCGCGGAAACACCGGTGTCCCGCATCATAGAAGCGCACATACACACACAACTGTGCCGTGTCACACCGATCTGTTGACTCGTCCACTGCGATTGACATGATTTCAACTTTTTTCAGGTCGCTCAGCAGAGCCTCAAACTCATCTGTGGCTAATATTTCCACTCTGCGCATGTTTGAGGTGTCTGATGGGGCACGCTCTTGACTGCAGATGTCACACTGGCTTTGATTTTACCGTCATGTATTACCTCGTCTAATATTGCAGTCATAATCATGCAGTCTCTGACAGTTTCAGAATCAGTGAAGGGTCGTTTTTTCTTTGCTAAATTCCACGACCCTCGCAGTGAGGCGGCCGTGGCCCTCTCTTGTGCTGTAAATGTCTTTACTAATATGGAACAACTCCTGTTTTAAGATGCTAGCAGGCTCTGCACCTTAGTCGCCCTCTCCTCTGTCCCTTCCGGTAATGCTGTCCCAAAAGCTCGGTGTTTCTCAACATGGTGCCTCCGAATGTTATATTCTTTTAATACGGACAGGCTTTCATTGCAAATCAAGCACAGTGGCTTAGAGTTCAGTCTTTGGGGTAAAATAAACACGTATTAATCAGTCCAGGCAGGGCTAAAACGCCGATTTTCATTGTCAATTTTACGTTTCTGACCTGTCAGTGACATCTTTCCGCGGTTGTCGTACTTGGAGAGAGTATTCTGGGCTGGCGTTGCTACGATACCGGGAGCGGTGCGTTCAAGTACAAGAGGAAGGGTGGGAATTTTAAAAACTGTCACAGCAAATATGATTTAAATGCGTTTTTGCGGCTTACGTTGGGTCAGTGGGGGGTGGGCCAGTCAAAGGGGGTCTGCGGGCCGGATGTGGGCCGCTAATTGAATAGCCCCGCTGTATGTTTTCTAATTCAATGGCTTCTTTCTTCTATCATAACAACATCAGACTCACCACCAGCTGTTGTCCTATCTGGGGCTTAAAGAGGACAAAGTTGGCCTCTATGTCCATGTGGATGTAGCCGCTGTCGTCGTAAATGTCCCCATGCTGTCTCACTATCCTGATGTTATCATACGCCAAGGGGACGCCGTTCAGCCTGGAGACAGAGGAGACAAGAGGACAGAAAGGAATGATGCAATGTCACAGAGCTGAAGTCCATTATGAGCATTCTGTGTAACATAACAGGCTGCAAACAGGCCTGACCGGTACAAAACAAACAGACAAGGGGTTGATTGAAAAGTTCTAAGCCTGACACGGAGACTCCACTGCTGGTTCGACACATGGTTGTGATGAAGAGTACAAAGTTGGAGGACATGTCTGGAAGTTTGTGGATAATTCAAAAGGTGCGACTTTACTTTTCAAATGTTGAAGTGAGCATGGCAGCTGGTGTGTTTGTGTGTGCATGTGTGCATGTGTGCGTGTGCGTGTGTACACCCGGGACTGGCTGCCTGTGTGTCCGGTCAGGGACTCGCTCTTCCTACCTCTCAGAGAACCGGAGCAGCTCCGCTTCCAGCTCCTCCTGGATCCCGGTCCTCTTCTTCTTCAGGTACTTTGGCGGCAGGGCTATATGTCTCCTGTACGGGTTCATGACCAGACACGAGTACGGCGTCGACAGCAGCTCTGACGCGGCCGCGAACGACGGAATCGCGCACGGAACCGGAACCGGGATCGGCTGTACCGGAGCCGCCGCGGCGGGGACTTCACCGGACATTTTCACGTGTTTTGGGTCGTCTTCTGCATGCTCGAGGTTCGCCATGCTGGGACGAGAGACGGGAAGGACAACGTGAGGCGACTTCCGCTTTACAGGAAGGTACGACGTGTGGGACGTATTTTCTATATGTCTCCGCCTGCTGGTCAGGAGGTGCTATTACAACTGAATCCCCAAATGGACGTGGTGGAAGAAAGAATCATCCAAGTAAATAAAAACAATCAGTATGAAATTAAGTAAAAAGTGAAATTGAAATAATATTATATATTAAAATTGTAATTTAATTTTTGATTTTGCATTTACAAAGTCTTGTTTGTTTTTTACAAAATAAAATAAACATATTTCAATCTTTACACACAGTTTTGATCAAATTTGTCCTGTTTGACATTAAAGAGCAGTAAAAACAACCAAAACTTCATTCTTTTCCCATATACTTTTCCTGACCCAAATGTACAAAATGTATTTACAGTACTGGCATAATAATGTTCTATATAGGTGCTACAAATTTTTCTCCATAGATGCTTTTCTGTGACAGTATGTAAGAGTTTACACTGAATGCATATTTAAAGCAAAGTACATAAAATATAAGTTGTAAAGTAGAAATCACACAATATTTACTCTCAAATTGAGTGACAGTGAGATTCCAGTATCATCACATGGGGGTGTGAAGGGGTTCTGACCCAAAAGCGACAGAGACGAATGAGAGACTGTGTGGCTGTGCTGCTCTTATTATTCGTCCATTGAAAAACTCATCTGTGATGCTTTTCACCCTCCAGTTTGTCCTTTGTCAAAGTGCAAGATGTGCAGATACCAACATGACAGCAAAGACGTCCAATCAGAGACCTTCATTGATTCTGTATCCTCTTCTTACCTGCAACGGCACATTAAGATCATTAGGGTGACCTGAGGTGTCAATTAGGCCGATGAATCCAGGCTGAGCGCTCAAGATGCCCGAGCACGTCCATACACACACACACACACACACACACTCACACACACACACACACACACACACACACACAGACACACAGGTCAGGTCTGATGCTCTCTGGGGTGCTTTGGCCCGTACTTGTCTGTTGGCACGGTGATAAATTGTGATGTGGCTCCTTAGTCAGCGAGCCCCTAGTGGCTTCTGGACACACACACATGCACACACACACACACACACACACACACACACACACACACACACACACACACACACACACACACACACACACACACACACACACACACACACACACACACACACACACACCCTCTGCAGTAAGCAAACACTGTAATGAGGTATTGGGCAGCATTGATGTTGTCAGAGCCAGTGTATATCTTTATAAGAGGTCACAGCTTGTGTGTGTGTGTGTGTGTGTGTGTGTGTGTGTGTGTGTGTGTGTGTGTGTGTGTGTGTGTGTGTGTGTGTGTGTGCGTGCGTGCATGTAGATGTGAGTGAGTGTGTGTGTGTGTGTGTTCATATTGCTGTTGCTCTCTTTGCTCTATGAGGCACTTTGAGTCGCCAGGTTTGAAAGGAGCTATAAAACTGATTTACTTCATGACTTTACTTTACGCAGAGTTTATGAACCCTAAATGGCCCCAGAGGTTTCATTGTGTTTAACTAAGATCCCATAGGAAAGCACTTTCTAAATAACACACACACACGCACACGCACACGCACACACACACACACACACACACACACACACACACACACACACACACACACACTGCATTGATTAAGTTGACAGTGTGCTTGTACAGGTTGTCAAACTGTGGTACTGTGTACTTGGTCTCTAGATTATGTTCATTTGCTTTATTTGTGGCAGTAAAGTAATAATTCTGGATGCTTGAAAGGCACAAATACACACAAACTGGCGTCATACACACACACACACTCGGTTTTATGTATTATATATTGTTTGACGCGAAACCTCTAAAATAATTGGCGTTAGACCAAAGTGCATCACTCACATCGTCATACTTTTATTGAATTCACTTTTATAAGAAGCGTTTATAAAAATATGTTTGATTTACAGATACTGACTCCTCCTGATATACTCGCATGGATATACAGTATGTTGTGCATCATCGTACTTTCAAAGCATTCCGTTATCAGACTATATGTACAGTTAGCTGAAGGCTATCACCAGGTCTGCATTCCATTAAACCCATAACCAGAGAGAGAGAGAGAGAGAGAGAGAGAGAGAGAGAGAGAGAGACTAAAATAAACAGGTGAATCTGCTGCATGCTCGCTTTGTGCTCTCCACTTTGAGGCATCTGATTGGATGAAATGTATCTGTCCCGCTCGTCACATAGAGGTCAGATGATGTCCCGCACAGAGAGAGAGACGCACTTTAATGGGACGCTCCGGCTATTTCAGGATCATTTTTATGACTTTTTCAGGGTAAATTACATCCGAGCGAGGTCATATTGTTATTCTGTTACTCACCAGGTCTGTAGCTGATCTGAACTCAGCGCACGCAACAATCCAGGCCCAACCGATCTGCTGGAGTCTCAAACAGAACCGTGTCAGGCTGTGATGTAAAATGAACTTTGTTTGGGGTGAGATTGTGTAAAGCTGTGAACTGATGTGAGAAGGCACCAGGAAGTTACTATAGGAGAGAGATCCATGAGAAACACAGATGTTTAAGGTTGAAAGGTCGTAGGAAAAGACTTTCTGAGGCAACAGTGAACATATTTCTGTCTGACTGAACTTCTGACCTCATGTAAAGGAGCTTTTAGAAGTTTCTCCACATGTTCCGTAGCTCTATAAGGGTCCATTCTAAAGACTATGTGAGTCTATGTGACCTCGTTCGGACGCAATTTCCCCCAAATTCATCCCATTTGATTTGTAGAAGTGCCAGAGTGTCACGCGTCCCTCCATCCCTCCATCCGATGATACGTTTGCATAACACAAATCCGACAATTCAAAGCCACAAATGTCCAAATGTCTCCGTCAAACAAAAAAGGTTCCAGGTTCTCAAGAGAGAGAAACGACCACAACTGAGGTCCATGAACGTACAACCTGACGACAGAGATCCTTCGTCAGAGTGACGTGGCCGTGTGTCCGTTGTAGGAGATCTGAGGAATGCCGTTGCTGGAGTTGTCCATGATCTCCTGTTGAGCACACACACACAGTACATACACACGTTGACCTTTATGTCTCCTAAGGTCACATCAAGTCCATGTATTGACACTGTGGATGGTCTACCTACCTTCTCGGTGGTCTCCGTCGTCTCGTCGACTCGCACCCCTACCTTGTCGGTCATCTCGTGGGAGTGGTGCAGCGAGTGCTCCCTCTCCAGGAACATCCTCTGCTGCTCCGAGCTGGCCAGGCGACAGGTCAGCCACGTGGACAGAGTGCAGGAGGAGATACCTGGACGAGACACAGACAGGACGGGGGACATGGAGAGGACAGGGAGGACGATGTAAACACAGAGGTTTGGGCCGATAGAAACATGTTTGGTGGCTTCATCCTGTTTGGGTGAGACCACAGATACATTTTCTGCGGTAAAGTTCTGTTCTTTTCTGTGTCATTCTACGCTGAGAGGGAATCGTGCGGCGTCTATCTCTCCTTTACCCAAGCCAGCCAGGGTCATGGCCGCCAGGTGGACTGACTGCATGGAGTCCGGCCGCTTGCTCAGCGCGCGAACGAACTGGAAGTTGAGGATCCCACCGATCAGACCACAGATGCAGCAGGCGGAGAACAGGATCATCTGAGGGAGGGAGAGAGAGGGAGAGAGAGAGAGAGAGAGAGAGAGAGAGAGAGAGAGAGAGAGAGAGAGAGAGACTTAGAGAGATTTATCTTACCTCTAAATGCTAAATTGATATCCTGGCTGCAAAACTGTAAATAAACTCTGACGGAATGTGATGAGGTTAGAGATTTAAAAGCTTCTCTGTACTGTGTTTCCATCGTGGACTCTCCGCCGTGTCAGACGACGTCTGCAGTGACGACTAATGTGTGTGTGTGTGCGTCCGAATAAATCTCATTTGCTATATTAGAAAATTGGATCTCTCTCTCTCTTGCAGCACATTGCCTCATCCAGAAACATCACACAGCTCGTAAATTTACTTGATTGAGGCCCTGTGTGTGTGTGTGTGTGTGTGTGTGTGTGTGTGTGGGTGTGTGTGTGTGTGTCTTGATGGTGTTTTTGTGCGTGATCACTTTGGAAACTCTATCAATCACAGTTACTGATGACCGGCTGGCGACTGTAAACAGCGGCGTTATTCTCGGGGAAAAAGTCGACCCTGGCGTGAGAATCGAATTCCGTTACTTTGCAATCAAAATAATGAAATCCTATAGTGTGTGTGTGTGTGTGTGTTCACGCCTGGCACACTTGTGTCTGGAGTGCAGCTAGATGCCTTTAGTGCCTTTAACCGCATGGAGAAGGGGCATCTCCTGTTTCAGTCATTATCAGGGTGGAAAACGGCTGGAGGGAGGCCGGAGCCAAAACAGAGCTAATGTGATCATAACCCTCACAGACGCAAAGAGAGAGGAAGAGGAAGAGCCCAGGAGAGGAGGAGGGAGGGAGAGAGAGAGGCTGAGGAGGAACAGGAGAGGGAGAGAGAGAGAGATGGATGAGGGTGATGGAACAAAAAGGTGTAGACGCAAAAGGAGAGAGAGAGGGAGAGACGGAGGCAATGGAACGGGGGATGGATAGGATGAGGAAGAGGGAGGGAGGGAAAGGTTGAGGCATGTCTCCGTTACAGCAGATTGTGCTGACATTGATCCATCGTCAGGGGGAGAGGGAGAGAGAGAGAGGGAGAGGGAGAGAGAGAGAGAGAGAGACTGAGTCAGTGAGAGGCGGCCGAGTGAGAGGATGGAAAGAGAGCGACAGAAAGAGGAGAGGAGAGGTGACTGCCCGTCTCCTCCAGTTTCCTCAGACGTCTCTCTCAGAACACACTGTATGCACCTGCTCAGAGGACACGAAGCACACACACACACACACACATGGTGAGAGTGTAAACTTCCTCACACAGTTCCTACATTTGCAAACTTCCGTGTGCGTGCTTATGTGGCTCAGTTGCGTGTTTCTATAGAACTGCTGTGAGTATGAATGAATATTTAACGCTTTTGTTTTTGGTTGAGTATTTTCTGTGCATTACTGTACACTGGGGGTTTGTTTTGATCAGATCTGAGGGAAAAGAGGCTGTTTAAGATGAAACTTTAATGTAATTCGTTTTAAAGGAGCCAGAGAGATGCCACATGAAATATTAAATGAGCTCTGATCCAGAATCTCTTTGAGTGTTTTGTTTTTGTTTGCGTGAGGCTTTTATGTGAATATAGCTGCAGTCAGAGGGACACAGACGATCAGGTTAGATGATTAAAAGACTCAATGAGACAAATAATACATCACCCAATGGGATTTGAATGTTTCTGAATGAAGTTTGTGCAAAAGAGATAAAATAAAAAGTGGATATTCACAGAGAACATGAGAGTGAACGTAGAACTCTACCAAATCAAACCTAAAAGCATAAAAACTATTGGAATTAATGTGTGTGTGTGTGTGTGTGTGAGCATAGATGTTGGCGTGCGTGTATTTACAATAAGTCCCGTCCTCTTCCTCGCACACAGAACTCCGCACATCCCACAGAGTAGAAACTGCAAAGAGAAAGGAGAACAAGTGGTTAATATCTCTCTCCCTCTCTCTCTCTCTTTCACTCTGACTTTCTCACTCTCTCTCTCCTTGCTTCTCTCTCTCTCTCTTACTTTCTCCCTCCCTCTCTCTCACTCCCCCTCTCTCTCTCTCCGCCTCCTCCCCCCCCTCTCTCTCTCCATCTTTCCTGTGCCATTTCAGTGTTTACTCTCTCTCTCTCTCTCTCTCTGCTCCTCCTGGCGACAGGAAGGTGACGTGTTCTCAAACGCCGCCTCACTCAGATACAATCTTCTCCCTCTATAAATAGTCTCTCGTCATGGTGGGCCTGTGTAGCAGAGAGGCCATGTTGTCCTGGACGCCAGTGAGTCAGGCTGAAGTGGAACACCAGGCCGCTTCATTATGTTGAGTCAGCTATATAACACTATTCGAGTGAATGTGTGTGTGTGTGTGTGTGTGTGTGTGTGTGTGTGTGTGTGTGTGTGTGTGTGTGTGTGTGTGACTGTGTGTGTGTGTGTGTGTGTGTGTGTGTGTGTGTGTGTGTGTGTGTGTGAGTGTGTGTAGAAACGTCTCGGCTTTCTCTTACCCCATCAAACTGTTGGGTTATGTGTAATGTGATTTTGAAAGTTCATTTCAGTTATAGTTTCAGAAAACCACTTTTCAAATGGAACTTTCAGTTTGAATGTTTTCCAAAATTTTCCCGAGTACTTTGTGACGGCAAGATTCCTCAACTCTCTGCATCGGTGGTTCTTAAACTGCTGTGCAAGTGCCGCCTGTGGTACGTGGAGCAAGAGAGTCAACACACTCGCTGTGGCAGAATGAAGCTGATTTAAACGTTGACACATTGAAGCAGCCGTCATGCATAGTTGTCCAATAACAAGAAGACTGGAGGCTTGACAACAACAACAAACCTTAACTTATAAACATTAACTTTAAAACCTGGAGCATCAGTTAAGCCAGAGTCACTGAAACAACCACAACCCCTGCTGGGAACTTTCTTGCAGCCTTCAGCGCGACACTAAACCCATAAAAACTCAGAGATTGGAACATTAGTTGAGGATTAAATGACAGAGCAGAAATCTAAATCCCGGCTGGACGTTCAATGACGCCCGAGCCTGACCAGACATCTGAGGCTTTCAGGTGATCAGAAGCCGAGTCGAGCAGCGGCTGAGTCAGCAGACAGCGCTCAACAGCTAGAGGGCCGCACACACACACACACACAGGCATCAGATTGCATAACAAGCCTGCAGCAATTTCACACACACACACACACACACACATACACACTCGGCATGCACTTGCCCTCAGAGGACACTCACAAATTAGACATGTACCTTACAGTATATAATGATGTATCACCTCTCTCTCTCTCTCTCTCCCTGCCTCATACACACACATACACCCAATACACACACGCGCGCTTTTGGACACTCCTTATCTCATACAATACATACATATGTTTTTTTACCATATTGCCTGAATAAATTAAAGCTAAACTGTCACAAACAGTGAGTTGGTTCCCGTGGCAACGCTCCAGCTCTGCAATGTAAAACTCAGCTGATTGAAGGTTATATATGGCCACTGGAAACGTCAGGGACAACACTTTTCACCGCGCAGCAACGGCCAAATGGAGACAATGAGGCTGAAAGAAGCGAAGGAGGAGGAAGAGGAGGAGGAGGAGGAGGAGGAAGAAGAGGAGTGATTTGCTGCTATGAGTCGTTTCCCCCCTCAGGGTTTTTCGGTGAAATGACTGCAGGATGTAAACAGATGAAGATGGATCACAGAGGAGCTGTGATACTCTGATACACTCGTTGGTTAACACACTTATTCAATAGGTTCAAAATGTTTTGACTGAAATAAATGAAAAGTTGCAAAAAACACAACTTCCATCTGATGAACTTATGAATACAACATAACACAAATTACAGCTTTTTTGATCTACTTTGTTATTTTTCACGTTATTGAATCAGATTATCTTCCGTTTTTGCAATCAATTGGACTCACGTGTGAATTAGAAAACAACTCTCTCTACACTACATGTAAACAATGACGTCTAGTTAAAGATCAGAGTAAAACAAACAACCATCAACCTAATCAAGAAGATTTAAAGTTCAAATAAGTCTCTCCCTTCATATAAGACCTGTTAAGTTCCCTTAAACATATAAATCAGATAAATAAAGGTTTCTGATCCTCCTGCGTTATAGGATCTAGACCGCCACTAATGTTAGAACGAAAGAGGAGAGTGTAACTTATGGTCCCGGGACGTACACAGAGTCCGCTCCACACCGGGGACGCGTCGCCCTGCTGCGGCTTGTGCTCGCCCCGGACCCAGCTGATGGCCACGGCTCCCAGCACGATGCTCGCCACGCCCAGGCCGACCTCCACCACGGAGAGCAGCAGCAGGCTCCACAGGATCTTGCGGTTGGAGCACATCCTGCCCCGGGCATCGCTCCAGCAGGAGGAAGAGGAGGAAGAGGAGGAGGAGGCGGACACAGGGCGAAGGGAGTCCGCGTCTCGGTGCTCCGAGGGCGGCCGCGGATTACGGCTTCATGCCGGCGGGAAAAGAGGAGTTACCCCGAGAAAAAGTGAGAGTGAGGGTGTGTGAGAGAGAGAGAGAGAGAGAGAGAGAGAGAGAGAGAGAGAGAGAGAGAGAGAGAGAGTAGATCCGAGCGGAGCGGTGGGAAGTTGGTGAGATGTGGAAGTTTGAAGGAGACAGAGGTAGACGCTCCTTTGAAGTTCCTCCCTCAGCGCAAAGTGTCTCCAGGCGCTGTCCAAGGTACTTAAACTGTGCTGCTAACACGCACACACACTCACTCTCACTCTCTCACACACACACACGCATCTGCGACCCGCCCCCTTGTGCCCTCCACTACACGCACACACACTTACCAGCATGAGGAGCGGAGGCAGTGTTTTTCATTCTGTCTTCCTGTGTCCTCCTGCCTACGCAGCACACACACACTCTCTCTCTCCCCGCCCTCCCCCTTTCTCCCCCCCTCTCCCCCTCTCCCTTGCTCTTCCTCTCCCTCTCTCCCTCCTCTCACCTGCAGCTGCGTGATGCAGGTAATCCTGTTATCTCAGTGGGCGCTGATGCACTGTCATCTACCGTAATCTCACTTTAAATGGCCTCATAAATACACAGCCCGAGGCTCTAAAGTGACATGTTTATGACCCGCGTTGGTCCCCAGAGCCGAACCGTGATCTAGATCACATATGAACACGTACCATAAATGCCCGCTGGCGTTTAGAATGAACTTTTTGTGAAGAATGTAAGCAGCAGAGCGCAGAAGAGGAGAGCAGACATGAGTTATTAATGTGAGGAAATGAGATAAATAAGGACTAAAGGCTGTCATCACTGTGATAACCATTAAATGTTGCGGTGATGTCATCTCCTCTCAAAGAAAAGCTAGGACTTGCATCTTCCTCTGGTCAGGAAATGGTTGCACTCTGGATGCGGACACATGAGGTTTGATCCTGCGTCCAGGTCAAAGTGTGTCCTCTCTGTCGGTATCGGAGCTCAGAATACCGGCGTCCTCCCTTTGACCTGCAGGTGTGAACGCGTACGAGGCACTGTAAAGCATCAGAGCTCTGTCATCTGTGAGGCTGCAGTGGTTTTGTTTGCGGGCCTGAACCACAGAAGCGTTACGACTCGTCTGAGCTGCTGCGTCACTGCTCGGCCTCTTCAGCGTGACGGGGAAGGAAATGACTGAAAACAGTGAGTAAGCACATCAAACCTGTCCGTAAAGAGATTATATAGGCATTAGAATGTGGATTTTACAGTCTTATGTGTCACTAAAGTAAGATTCAGTTTAAAAGCTACACTCTTATTGAGCCACATTTGATTTGTGAATCATTTCCCTACAAAAAAAAAGGATTTCTGAAAATATATCTCTTTGTGATTCTATGACATTTCCACAGTTGCTTCCCGTACCACCTGTGGTTTGCGTGTCACAGTTTGGTCCTCCTCTCCATCCTCCATCCAGCAAATCAATGGATTTAAATGGAGCCTGTATGGCAAAGGCAACCCTATAGAGACACACAGACACATTACAGGCTCCACGTTTGCAGAGGCTTTAACGTTGGATCGATAATTGACCGGGTAGAGCGTCAGGAGCTGTGTGTTACTGTAAGCGGTTCTGTTTCAGGTGTGTGTTGAGCATCAGTGCCAGTATAGAAACCTCTGCATATTTAACCTGATTGTAAGAAGCAAAGACTTAAACTGATAACTGATGGAGGAAAATAGCTCAATCAATCATTACATGGGGTTCCTATGTGAAATATATATAGATACACACACACACACACACGGCCACCTGGAGTTGTTATTGTCATGGAGATCATTGGGGGGCCAAAAGGACCTGACATTAAGCACTTTTATTTTTATCCCACTGCAGTGGAGAGCCAAGTGGACCGTGACGCCTCCAAAGGAAGCTGGGAGAGGAAAACCCCACAGAAAAGAGAGCAAGGCAACTTTAAGCAGCGAGAAGGTCCCGGGTTTGAATCCCACACCAGATGGTTAAAGCTTCGGCCCGTAGCGCCCCTCGACCTCTAGGCGGCTTTAGGGATGAAGAGAGTGGCCTTTCATCTATGGAGTCTATTTAACAAATATCAAGGAAGAGATTTCTGGCCTATCTGACATTTCTGCAGAGTACACTTCAAATGTCTCAATATCACCAGCAGTCGGCTCATAGCAGCGGTAGTATTGCAGTAATGTGTAGGATTCAGTTCCACTCGTTAGATGAGCATAACGTTCTTTTTTCTTCTGCTGTTTACGAAGGCGCAATATTTACCAGGTGAGAAGGAATCTGTGAGAGAGAGGAGAGAGGAGAGAGAGGGGGGGGGGGGAGGTAGAGAGAGAGAGAGAGAGAGAGAGAGAGAGAGAGAGAGAGAAAGGGGGAGAGAGAGAGAGAGAGAGAAATGCAGCATGTCAGCTCGTCTGCCATTGATCAGACGATGCTGGACGGTTCAGGCTTCAGGCCAGCGGCTGCATCTCATCCCAGAGGTCTGCTGGGTTGGGTTGAGACCACACCACCTCCTCCTCCTCCTCCTCCTCCTCCTCCTCCTCCTGCTGCTGCTGTGGAGCTCACTGACGTAACCAAACATTCCACAACGTGACAGGTGAGGAGGTGAGAACACGGGCGACATCACAAAGCTCCATGTGTTTACGCTTATCAATGGTCAATCAATCATTTTGCATTAATGGCGACATCATTTAAGGTGATTTCACAGCTGACACACACACAGCAGCCGCAAACTATCAACCCAAACGATTTCTTATGATTGATCAATAAATCTATAAGCTCTTTAGACTGTATGTCGTATAAGAGATGACATCAGAGTTGAAACACAGATAAACACTGTTTTTACCTGAGTCTATTTTTACCACATTATAAATACATCAGTCTATTTTTATCACCACCAACAAAGAAACATCGCTGTGTTATGCAGAGGATCGAATCGATTATTGATCCAGCGCATAACAACAACAACAAACATCGACAACGACACAGCAAATCATCAATGAGAGGAGGATGAGAGTTGAGTGTGTTTATGTGTGTGTGTGACCTTTTCTACATCACGCAGCTCCCTGACTTAATCCAGCCGTCCCTGCCTTCACTAAACAGAACACACACGTTAACTGTTAACACCACTGTGTGAGTAACGTCGTCTCTATGTGATGTCATGTTTGTTTACTTGACGCTACAGGATGAACGGTTAGAGATGAATGGATGGATTTTTGAATGAATCTAAACTTCACAGATAGAATTGAAATGGGATTTGATCAAATAATTCCATGCCAGGTGCAGTGGATTGATCCAGGGCAGAGGCAGAGCTGGGAGGAGACAGGAGGCAGGAGGAAGGAGACAGGAGGGAGGACACCACATGTTGTTGCTCTTACTGCTTTCTAATTTTAACTTCCTTTGGAGCTAATTTCGGTAAATTAACTTGTTAAAATCAATGACAGGACTGTGGTGCTCAGAGTGTGTGTGTGTGTTTGTGTGAGAGAGAGTATGTGTGTGTGTGTCTTATTGCCTCAGTGAATCACAAGAGTATAGGCATTGTGCTCTTTAGCCAGGAGTCGTTTACTATTT
This sequence comes from Genypterus blacodes, assembly GCF_046128005.1. Lineage (NCBI taxonomy): Eukaryota > Metazoa > Chordata > Actinopteri > Ophidiiformes > Ophidiidae > Genypterus > Genypterus blacodes. The sequence continues at coordinate 3,129,043 of NW_027466861.1, forward strand.
TTAGACCTATAGCTGTTTTCCCTTTTGGCTGTTGACTTCTCCTTCCTGTTGCATTGTGGGAGTTGAGGAGGTCACGGATGCCGTTATTGAAACCCGAGACTCATTCGGGCTCTGATGTTATTTTAACTGCGCAAAATCAACCGCGCCACATCGCAGCACGGCTTCGTTCAATGGCGAAAAGGTGAAAGTGTCGGGAAAGAATGATGTCCTCCTGCTCTGCCCTGCTACCACACACACACACACACACACACTCATATATATATATAAAGCCTTCAACACACACCTCACACTACTCACATAAACACACACACACATTCTTCACGCTGGCCCCAGGCATCAGCAGAGTGGAAATATAGAAACTTCCATTCGGTTAAGTGGATAAAGAGACGAGTTAACGTGGGAGCCTGAAACTACGGCGTCCCCAGAGGCCCATTAGAAGCTCCTCGCCGCTGCCATCCACCCTCAGCCCATCATTAGCAGATATATGGCTGCCGGCCCGTAATGAGTCTAGCAGCGGGCAAACGTCAATCTGTCATCACTCCCGGGAGACGAGAGGAGTGAGGGAGATCGAAGGCGCCGCGGGCTGCAGGGGGGGAGATTGGGTTTGATGATGGGATGTATTTATACTGTGGGCGCGACGCCATCGGGCGAGACGGCGACTCTGCTGTCACGCCGACTTACCGGGACTCAGAGTCATTTAGATACACGGATGAAGATGGGGAATAATGGAAGTGCCGTGACTCCATTTGTTCTGATTAGTAAACACCCACAGCACAGAGAGGCCTTAGGTGTGTGTATGTGTGTGTGTGTGTGTGTGTGTGTGTGTGTGTGTGTGTGTGTGTGTGTTGAAGGTTTAACACTTACACACTTCACATCTGTTTGTCTGCAGTCAGATTCATCAGATTCACTCTTCGGAGCCTCAGTCAAACATCTGGGTCAGGCGCCGTGATGAAACATGGGTTCACTTCCTCTTCCAGCTCGTTCCTATAGAAACCAATTCTCACAAGTCAGTAACTTTCACTTTCAAATCCTAAATGAGCTTCATAGCTAAATTTAATAATCAATCTGCTAATTTTTGTCCATTTTTAGTTGATCACACAAAATTACTCACAAAGTTTCTTAAAGTGCAAAAATCATGTGTGTGTGTGGTTAGATTGCGCTTCCCTCCAGATGGTGTGTGTGTGTGTGTGTGTGTCCATGCTGCTGCAAATGGTTGGAGCCACCGGTCATCCATCATAACACTGAGTCCAGATGGTGACACTCACACACACACTACACTACACAATATTTAAAAATAAAATAGCTTCCTCTTGCCCTCTCTCTCTCTCTCTCTCACTCTCTCTCACACACTTCCTCTTTTCCTTGGAGAGATTGGTCAAGTAGTAAGAGTAAGCCAAGAGAGGTCGGATTTCACCTCCTACTGATGACTTAGAGAAAGCAGAGAAAGGATGTGTGTGTGTGTGTGTGTGTGTGTGTGTGTGTGTGTGTGTGTGTGTGTGTGTGTGTGGGTGTGTGTGTGGGTGTGTGGGTGTGTGTGAATGCCAGTGTCAGAACTGTGTGTAGGGACGTGATGGACGGAGGTGGGAAAGTGGAGATGATGAAGAAGAAGACACGAAGAACCAAAGAAAAGCTGAGAGGGATGAATGAACGATACAAAGGGACAAGAGAGGAATGAAGGAGGGGGGGGGAGAGAGAGAGAGAGAGAGAGAGAGAGAGAGAGAGAGAGAGAGAGAGAGAGAGAGAGATGGAGAGAGAGAGAGATTAAACAATCAATCGATTCTTACTGTGTGAGCTCTGACAAAGACAACCAATTCTAAAATCAATTCACTCTCTGGGGCAGAAAGTTGCTTCTCTCTCTCTTTCTCTCTCTTCCCCCTCTCTCTCTCTCTCTCTTCCCCCCCTCTCTCTCTCTCTCTCTCTTTTTTAGTCTATCATTGCACTTCACGTTCACGCCCTAGCTCAAATCTCTACCCGGCTCTCCTTTCACCCCCCGCCTCCTTCCTCTGTCAGCTCCGCCGACAGGACGCCCCTCGCTTGTTGAGCACAGGAAGTGACAGTGTCAGTAACCGGAGGTCAAAGGTCACACTCAATTAAGGCGACAGCACTGACAAAGGTTAACCAAAAGTGATGTGCAGGCATGGATGAAGCTGTATTCACTTGCAAAAGGTGATTCCACCATGTCTGTGTAGTCACTAATTAGAGTGTGAGTGTGTCTGTGTGTGTGTGTGTGTCTGTCTGTGTGTGTGTGTGTGTCTAAAAGCGGAAGAGACACAAAGACTACTTTCTATCCGCTTATTTTGAATGTGATGCAATGTGTCACGTCTATGTCTCATAAGGCAACGCAAATCCCTCTCTCACTGCCCTCGTGTGTGTGTGTGTGTGTGTGTGTGTGTGTGTGTGTGTGTGTGTCCAAGCACTGTAAGCATGCAGTGTGAAATTGTACATTTCCACCAGCTGTAGTGTACCAAGCTGGTGTTGATGCCAGGGGACTGGTGGTGGAATGCCCTTCAACCAGTGACAGACACACACACACACACACACACACACACACACACACACACACACACAACCACACAATAAAACACACAAGACACATGGGCTGGCGTCACTCCCAGTCTCCCTAAAAAGAGAAAGGAAGGAAGGAAGGAGAGGAGGATGGAGAGAGAGAAAGGTTGTTCACGTCGTTCCAGCAACACGGAAACACAAAGGGATTTCTGTTTCTGCCAGGAGTGAAGACGGACGAACGATCGCAGTGCCAGGAGGACAAAGATGGAGAGAGGGGAAGAGAGAGAGGGAGAGAGAGGGGGGGGGAGAGAGAGAGAGATAGACGGGGGTGAGAAAAGGTGAGAAAGAGAGTCATCAAGAAAGTAGTAAATGGAAAATGACACTGTACAAGAAAGGATGGGGGGAAGGAAGGAGGGAAGGAGGGAGGGAAGGAAGGAAGGAAGAAAGGAAAGAAGGAAGGAAGGAAGGAAGGAAGGAATGAAGGAAGATAGAACAATGAGGAAAGTGAATTAGTGAGGAACACTTGGCAAAGCTTCATCCTCACAGGCTTGATTAACTTTCTTATGCTCAGCCAATTTCAGTCAAACACACACACACACACACACACACATTTTTTAGATCTATTAAAATATTGCACAGCAAAGCCACACAGATGATGTATGCCGTCGCTCTTCTGTGGATTTGCTGCTTTTGTGTAGAAGAACTTATGTGAATACAGGATAATAGCATCCTTCCTCCCTATGGACACACACACACACACTCTCACACACACACACACACACACACACACAGTGGAGCAGCTAACAATGCAGAGAAGTTATGGATGGGATCAATACGCCGGCCGTCATCGCTACATTCCTTCCTTATTGAGGCGATCAGTCAGGGAGGTGAGGAGGCGTTAGAGAGTCCTGAGGTCAAAGGTTAAGATTTAATGAGGCAGCTGAGCTCAAATACATACAACAAACAACATCTACTAACATAAGCCTGGTTTTTATAAGGGGGATTGTTGAAAATTTGAAAGATATTACATAAAAAGAAAAAAAAAAAAAAATAGAACAACGGCTTTAGAATCTGTGTGTGTGTGTGCGTGTGTGTGTGTGTGTGTGTGTGTGTCTCTTGAGAAGATTGGGGGGGACATATTGATCAAGAGTCCAATTGATTAAGAAGACTAATTTGTGTGTCTACTGTACATGTGTGTGCGTGTGTGTGTCTGTGTGTGTGTTTGTGTGTCTTTGTAATCCTATTGGATCCGTTTGAACTTCATATTTCAAATTGGTTTTCAGATTTGATTCCATTGTTGGTCCATTGTGGGAACATATGAAGGAAATCCATCTGAGTTCCAAAGCGTTAAACCAAACCATCACACAAATCACTCACACACACACTCCCTTTCACACTGCAGAGCCGTATTACTCCTGACGTTAGCAACCATCGTCATGGCAATATCAATGATAAGTAAATGAAGATGTAAATGTTTTCAGAGCTGAATCCTTTCATAGTTAGTGAAACCTTAAAGACGCCCTAACTTGGTCCAGGCTCCCCATGTTGAGCCTCATATGTTTGACTCTCTGCTCACACACTCCCTGTGTGAATGTACTAAGTTGTGTCTCTCAGCATTTGAGCAGCATCTGCTGTGTGGGCAGCAGCTCTGCCAAGTAAACAAGGCCCTTATTAACTATTAAACACACCAGAGCAGGGATCACAAAACACACACACACACACACACACACAGAAGCACACACACAGACATATTAACGCAATAAATAACACAAACTCAGACATACAAATGCCTGCACCATCACACATGCACGCAGGCAAGGACATGTGTTTACAAATGTGCGCTCGCTCATGGACATCGGCAGAGAGACAAACTTGTGCGTTTCCTGTGTGTGTGTGTGTGTGTGTGTGTGTGTGTGTGTGTGTGCATGTGTGTGTCTGTGTGTGAGTCCCAGTGCAGTGTCAGTGGCCTCTTTTCCTCCAGTCACAGTGAAATAGGATCTCCCTCTATCCTCTGTAAGGACGTTGTCCACTTAACCGGCGGCCTGTCCACGTCCCTCTTGGCGTCTTTAATGGACGGACAGATGAGCCTGCAGAAGTCTGAGCCAAACTGATTCAGCTCCACTACTGATACGAGAGCTCTGAACACCAGAGCTTCAGTGTTTACTGTCAGATCACCTGGTTTAAGTCACTAAACATCTTCTTCATCATCATCATCATCACGTTAATATCAATGGCTTAAAGCTCCGCCTCCTGTTTCTGTTCGTTTCTCAGACTCTCATTTCATTCATCAGTGTGAAGGAATGCAGGTGAGGAAGACACGGTGGTCTAAACAAAGCAAAGTCTTCAGTTTACACGGTGTAGCCACTAGGGAGCGCTGTTACACAGTGAGATCGCGACAAAGGCTGCAGTCAGCGCGCCTATGACGTCACAGCCAAGCAGGAACGTGCATGAAATCCTTCCTAACTCTAATCTAGAAAGTCCTCCGGTTTTTTTACAAAATGAAAAAAGCACATACAAAAGTCTAGATATGAGATAATAGTAACAAATATTAAGTGTGTGTGGTTTGTACAGGTCACGTCTACTACTTATGTCAAATTGTTTTATATAGTATGAACAATCTAGAAACATCTAGAAAAGCCCCTTGACTAAAAGAGTTTCAGAGTACTCTCACAAATAATGATGAAAAAAACTTGCGAAAAAAAAGCGTTTGTAAAGCGTGACGCAGATGAACGATAAGCTCAGTTTGTTCAAAATCACCAGTGCGCACTTCCACGGCGGAAAAAAAGGTGAAAAGGCCGAGCCCGTGTTTTGACTCACCACCTCTCCTGACCGCAGCGGCCCACTCAGTGACACAGTAACCCGTTCACCCTGTAAGGAAACTCCCTGCACTCCCACAGCAAGGCGGTCCAAAGTCCACCGGAGCAGCTGTGTGTTTGTGTTTGTGACAAAGGGAGAGCCGAGGAGGGAAGAGAGGAGGAGAGTGTGTCAGTGGATCACAAAGCATCAAAGCCTTGATTCCCATACCGGCACACAAACACATACACACACCCACCCAGCCACACACACACACAGCAGTTTGCTCTAATAAAAACAATCCCGCCTCTTCGTCTCTTCTTTTCTCACAGAGCTTTCTCCCCGTTTTTTACTGACGTGCTGAAACGTCAACTAGGTGAGTAAACTCGCTACATGACAGAACAGGAGGTGACGAACAGAGAGAACACATTCACACACACACACGAGCACACATAAACACACACCAGCTAAATACACTGAGGTGATGTAATAGCTTCCTGAAGCTGCTGCTGCTGTTCCCAAGAAGAATCAAGGATCTGGGACTTCAAGTACTTCCAGCACAAAGAGCTGTTATTCACCAAGAAGCAATGAAGCAGAAGAAGAAGAAGAGCAGGTTGACCTGACATGCTGAAGTTAGTCAGAGATACGCAGATAAAACAACATCTGTGTGCAGCATCGTTAGGAGATAAACTCTGACAAGCAAATCCTAACTGCAGCGCCGTTTATCTCACTCCAAACTATTCAGCTGATTGTTTCCCAGACACTCACCGGTTACTGTTACTGGTTTGTGTTGTTGCTGTGGTTCCATACTCCTGTAATCCCCTCTGCTGCAGCAATAACGTGCACACTGGTTGAAAACAGGCCTTTCTCTTGTGTTAGGCCTGAGAAACACAGAAGCTCCTGAGAAACTGAACTTCAGGTATGTGGGCGGGTAAATACACGTGAAGAGAAGTTCAACTCCAATGATGTCACTTTGACCATGTTCCCTTTATTACACTATCAAAACACACACAAAGAAAAAGGGAATTGAATTTTTTTCCAGGGCCTTCTGTAGTAACATGGCGGCGTAGCTGTAATCCACTTCCCCCTCCTGCAGTCTAACAGTTTAAAGAGCAACACCACCTCTAACACGTCTGACCTGTGACAGGATTAGCCAGTTGCGTGTTGTTTTCACTGAGCATAATCGGTTTCTCCCTCTGCCCCCGAGTGGAAAAGCGCTTCACACAAAGGCCTGCATTCAGTGCCCGGGGCCGTCCAGAGCGCTACACACTGGAACGTTCTCCGCGCTGTGTTACCTGGAAATCAGAGAGCATTTCCACATTACTACTGGGTCACTTCACAGGGCCAGGGCCGTGCAGTTGAGTCAGGGAAATCTGACCTGGGTGGAGATTCGGTGGAGCGCTCCCTGCAACTATGTGTGTGTGTGTGTGTGAGTGAGAGAGAGAGTGGTTAGCTGCAAACCAAACCACAGGATGGTATATCATTGTTACTCCTCCCTACCTCAGCCCAAATGTGTTATTCTGCTGAATATAGAAGACTGTGGATGGAAGTCCTTGAAAGTGGTGACCTCTCTCTCCTTCTCTCTCACCCTCTCTCTCCTTCTCGCTCCCTCTCTCTCTCTCTCCCTCGTAGAGCTGCTGGCACCGAGCCGGCGTCCTACACAGCCGGCCTTGATAGAATTACAGTTACACAGTAACCCGGGAACATTGGGCATGAAGAATCAGGGACTCTCCGCGCCTCCCTGGTGAGCGGAAAAGGGCACGTTGCGGGGAAAAGATAACCCAGCACCCCCCCCTCCCTCCCTCCCTCCCTCCCTCCCTCCTTCCCTCCCCTGGCTTCCCCGGAACTCCCTCTGCCATTTTCACTTTCACGTCTCAAGGAGAAATAGTGGTAAATGGCGATGATGTGTATTCCTGTAATGGGCTGTGGCAGCAGGTGGTCGCCCCCGCCTGGCTCCAGTCAGGGGGAACGCTTAAAGGGAAAGTTTGCTGGTTTGGGAGCAGTGAAGCAGCTGAGTGAGTCAGGGTCACAAACAGGGCAGCTGCTCCGTCACTGCAAGGATAACGGTTAGGAACCACACATCATGAAATCTGGACATTAGTCAGAAAATGTAGGGGTTTAATCTGTTAGTTATCAGCTCTATAAGAGTTCAGTTACAAAGTGAATAATGAGGCCTTTGGGCTCTTGAGGTCGTCAGTTATGTGCTGACATTCAGGGTGGTGGTTTCTCCAGGCGTAGGTGTGTGTTTTTTCGCGTGTGTGAGTGTGTCTGCTTGTGTGCGTGCATGAGTATGACCACAATGCCACTGACGGTCCACATAAATGTCAGCAATGACACGGTAAGAACCGCGGGGTTTCCTCGGTTATGTCCGGGTCGCAGAAAGCGGATGTTTTCTGAAACGTAAGCGGCGTCACACAGACACTGAAACCACAGAGGACATATTTGTCTGTGTGCCGCCTCTCTGCGTACGCAATCCAACAATGTGCAAGAGTTTTGAGTCTGTGTCTTCAAAGTGTGACAAACGCAGCATTTCAACATTAAATTTGTAACATATTTCTGACTGGCATGAATAAATGAGCATCAGAGCGTCTGAGACTGTGTCAGTGGGTCAGTGTGAGGCCTTACTGTTACTGTCACTGTATGGAGATGTTTAGGGAGCCAATAGTGACACCAAGGAGGCCGATATAACCTCTAAGTGACAGGAAACAAAGGGGTTTGTGGGTATTAATGAGGAGAAACGCTCGCAAGAACACAGCTGTGGCAAGTTCTGATATTCAGAGCTAAATGTAATGCTTTTTCCTTTAAGCTTTAAGATGTCTATGCCAAATCAGCAAGAAATAAGAGATCGAAAGTGTTTGCCTTCATTCTTGCTGCCTGTAAAGACTCAACATGCAGCGCTGAAGGTCAACAACACAGCGCAGCAATGAACAAGAAGCACAACTCCAACGCACAGAATCTCCCCTGATGGTATCAACATCATCTCGCCACCAAACGGCATCAAAGCCCAGACAGCTGAATGTTAAAAGGTCACGCCAGCAGAACGGCTGAGGAGCCCCATGTGACGAGGATGAGGATATGAGGATCACCTTCACTTTGTTCCCGTGTGACTTTGAAAACTACAAAGTGGTTACATCATAACCCACAAAGCGTCAAACGAGATAACCGCCGCCAATATCTCACTTCTTCCTCTTGTTCGTTACTACATCTGACAAAAAACAGGAATAGACGAAAGGAACTTAAGGTTTGCCTGTGTTATTTTTGGGACTTTCGTAATAGCAGAAAGTGAAACGTGTCTGTCAAGATGAATGAGATCTGTGTGACGTCACTTCTCATTTAGGGATGTGTGGGTTTATCAGAAGCTTGGATTTAACTTTAAACGCCCACTTCTCTGGACTTGAATTTACACTGGAACAATCAAGGCCATTGAATGTGTATGTGTGTGTGTGTGTGTGTAGGAAGCTGGTCTTCCTCTGATTTGGGGAAGTTCACTCTGCTGATGCAGACGTGCAGCATGAGGGGATTTTGGCGTTTGTCCGTGACTAAACGGTGATGAAATGCGCTGTTTTTGCAGCTACACAAAAAGGTGCTGTGCAATTTACAATTGCGCGATTGTCAACGTGGAGCCTCCTACGTAAATGACTGCGTAGGAGCGTCAACACACACGCATTCTTACTCTAATACACAAACCCAAGCTGTGAGGAAACGCACAAGGCTCCACCAGGAAGTTCTGAGCCCGACACATTGAGAAGTGAGCAACGGCTGTGACGGACAATTCCTGAGACGTTCCTGCGCGGTAACTGGATTTAAGTAATTATAGATAAACAACACAGAGGGAAGGACACATCCAATCTTGTCTTGGAGGAAAGGAAATCAACGCTGGCCTCTCCAGTGACTGTGAGAGCTCGCCTGAGTGACTGCTGGATGATCTTCACTGACACTTTTGGGGCTCAAGCAACACCGCCGCTTATCAATGTTAAGTTGTGTGTTTCCATTATTGCAACATTAGAAACGATGTAGAAAATTCATGAGTGAGACATCTGACTGCTGATTAACACAACAGTATTAAGAATTCACTGAAATCCTCCTGAATACTGACCACCAAGGGAATCATGACCTCAGCTGTCAGAGGTGCAGCAGGTATGAAGAAGGAAGACGAAGGCTGCTTTAGGGCCTTTATGACTGGTTTAGTAAAGATGACCCAGATGGTTATGCTCATCAACAACAGAGAGAAGAAAAGGTGGAGTCTGCTCCGACAAAGGAGGCGGGAAAGCGTCCCATCAGCGGGAAATGTGATGAAGATGAGGGTATCAGGAGGACAGATGAGCAGGTGAAGGGTCACGTGATAACCGAGCCATGAACACACCGCACATCTGAGAAAAGAAAAAGAAAAGAAAACACATTCGAATTGCGACTGCGTTTCAAACGACCTTCATCCTTCGAACCGAACACGGACCGACTCATCCGACTGACTCATCCTCCTCTCTATTCATCACCCTTTCACCGGCATGATAAAGCTTTTTTCACTGGAAAGTCACGTCGCCTCAAACAAGCGATTGTTGTATCAGCTGTGGAGGATTTCCTCTGTGAAACCGGGAGAAATTCCACTTGGTATTACAGACAGAAGTGTGTCGGACGGAAAGCATGTCGGCGAAGAAATACCTCAGAATAGAACAGAATAGAATACATAAAGGAATTGGTTCTGTGTTTGACCTTTGATTTTTACCTTTTCCTCCCTCCGAGCTAGCCGCTTTGACCAAAAGAATGTGTCTGTGTGTGTGTGTGTGTGTGTGTGTGTGTGAGAAAGGAGTGTGTGGGAGATATATCAAAGAGAGAAAGGAGTCAACTTGAAAATGCATTTTGGGAGCGGAGGGTGAGCAGGTGTAGGGGGGGGGGTGTGTGTGTGTGTGTGTGTGTGTGTGTAGTCTGAACGGTATGTATGTGTGCATTTATGTGGAGAGTGATGAGACCAGACCAGCGTGATGGAAAGCCCAGCCGACTGCTAACACAAACACACTGTGGAGAGAGAGAGAGAGAGAGAGAGAGAGAGAGAGAGAGAGAGAGAGAGAGAGAGAGAGAGAGAGAGAGAGAGAGAGAGAGAGAGAGAGAGAAGGAGGCCTGAGAGGTTAAAAGGTGTGGGGGGGTGGAAAAGGAGGTAGAGAGAAAGAGAGAGTCGGGGGAGGAGGAGGAGGAAGAGGAGGGAATTCTGACGGCTGTCACTAAGAGGCTTGATGCTGACCAGTATTGACAGGGCCGGGCGAGTGTTTACACTGGAGTCCATTATCAAGAAATCTCAGCGGAGGACAGGTCCATATTCTGACCCCCCCCCCCAAACTCACACACACACACACACACACACTCCCCCACCCCTGCTCTCCTTGCAGTCCCCAGCCCAGAGACGAGACACTCAGCCTGGGGAGAGTGGCCTGCTTTTGTGAGGGGGGGGGTGGCTGGAGTCTCGATTTCTCACACACATACACACACACACACACAAAACACTGCAGCGGTGTGTGTTGCATCATTAGCATAATTGAGAGTGAGTGATAAAGGGGGCACGGGCTGGGGAGGTGTCGGTCCTCCCCACTAACATTCCTCCATCTTTGTGAATGAATGAGACGAGAGGCTTCGCTGGCTTCACTCCAAACCTCCGGAGAAAGAGACGGAGGTCAAACAGAGCACGATAGGGACTCCTGTGTGTGTGTGTGTGTGTGGTGGGGGGGTATAACTGTTGGCACTCTCACAATCACCGCTTCGGCACCGTTCCAAACAAAACACGTCACTTTTATCCGTCAGACGTCCACTGAAGGAACGCACAGGTCCGTGCCAAAGATGGCCGAGTTGTGTCTTTTGTTCGACGCAGCGCTTTTGTTTTTCCTCCGGCTCGTTGAGTGTTGAGTTGTTCCGTTCAGGCTTTTGGCTCCTGCTTAGCGGAGCAGCCGGCGAGGCGAGGTTACTCCATGTCATTGGAATCCGTGCACAATGGACTAAACACCCCCCCTCCCCTCCCCCCTTCTTCTTCTCCTCCTCCTTCTCCTTAGCAGCAGCTTGTGAAGCAGCGCAGCCTCTGGAAAAGCTCTGGTTTTATTGACCCCGTGCCCTCCCACCTCCACCACCTCACCCCAGCTTCTGTCCACAACTTGGGTCCCCACACGGGAGGACAACTCGGAATCTTACACACATTTTGTTGCGGGACAATCACTTATTCCTAATAAGTTGAGAGCATTTTGCAGATATTTGGTGTTAAACTACTGGATTCCGGGGTCTGGATCCCAGGTGCTATTTCATCAACAGCACACGCTACAAAAACAGCTGAACACATCTATGGGTTCCCTACTGAGAGCTGTGTTATGCTGTAAAGACTTTGTAACATCAGTTTTCTTTGGGGACGACTTTTCTTCATATGTACCATCTCCATCTCAGCTACTTCACATCCTGAGGCGACATGGAGCAGCCATGTGACACCTGGACGTTACTTAACAAAATGTCAACGATGGACAAATTTAACTCAACTTTTAACTTCACGTAGAGGAATGTCTTTAGACGTACTTGTAACAAATGTAACAAAAATGGTTTCATTTTATACAATTGCCAGCACATCACTTTGACTAGCTCTGTGATATAAACATCACCGTCGAATTCAAGGCCACAGTTCACTTGGAATGCATCTCTCTCTCTCTCTCTCTCTCTCCCCCACCCCGGCGTCGTTGCCATGGCACCGCCTGCCTGAGTCAGTCGGTGCACCAGTTATAACCCTGTCACTCTCCCGGTGTGGGATGTTCACGAGCAGTCCGCGTGTGGAGGCGCACCGGGTGAAGGAAGATCCCGCCCGTATTCCGCCGCGCACAGCGTCCCCTCCCGCCCTCCGGTCCGCTCCGCTCTGTCCCGGGATGCGACAAGCGCCCGGAGACGCGTCGCGGTCGCACACCTGGATGTAAATAGATGGAGCGAGTTGCGCAAGTCCCGCAACCGCCGCCGCCGACGTCGCACTTCCCCGTGTTCGCCTCCGCGGGGGAGCGCGCCTGTAAGCTGATTTGGACGTGAATGCCTCTCGGATTAGGAGGTTGTTTGGCGAACCACAATGCCCCGCGGCTCCGTCCGGCACTCTTGGCTATTGTTCGGCACGGCGGACGCACGGTGGCCGCTCTCCCGCAGCGGTTCGGCGTCACCTCCGGTCGCGTAAAGCCTCGCCGCCGCTCGGTCGCCTCTCCTCCCGCTGCGCCGCGCTCCCTCCTCCGGTGTGGAACGGAGAATATGACGCCCGGGCTCGTCCCTCTGTGTCTGCTCCTCTGCTCCGTGCTGGCCGCCGTCTGCGCTGACGCCTTCCGCCCGGGTGAGTGGAGCCTCATTAGGGCCAATTAAGCGCCGCATCACACCCGGACATAGGGACTTGGTGGGGGGGCCCTGGGTAAACCTAACCTTTCTACAAACCGAATGTAATTGTCTGAATATAATGGGAAGAATTCCAGATTTGGTCCAAATTTAAGCCATTTTTCACATTAAGTCTTGAAAGATTAAATGAAAGATAAGTAAGTTAAAAAGGATGGAGTTATATCTATTAAATCTATCTCTACATTTGTAGCTATTGGGGGCCCTGAGGCATCCACAGCCAGTAGCCTGTAGCTTATATCACCACACATTGTATTTAAATAAAGTCCCTCCATCAATTATAATTAAAACTTCAACTGGGCCGCCTATTCAGCGTGTTGCCAGGGGGGCCGGGGCGCTAATTGGGTCAGAGGGTCTCATTAGCGAGCTGAAGCTTTTCTCTGTCCCACATTCCTGCACTGAAATTGGATTTCATCGTCTTAATGACTTTAATTCAGCTCTAATCCAACTACAGTAAGCGTCCCTTTGTGTTGGGCTGCTTAAGTTGTGTAAATACCTTGTCACTGTGATGTTGTGTTGAGTGGGTTCATTCTCCTGTGTTCAAACTCAAGCACCTGTTCCCACACTGCCGGCCATGTTCCCAACCCTGCGCTCAGCTGAGACTTGCATTAGATGCTGAGTGGTGCTTTTGTCATTAAAAGTGTGCGTGTGATCGCTAAATTTCCACAAGGGACTCGGCTGCATGCCTAATGAGTGTTAACACAAACATTCTTTCATATGCTAATTCTTTTCTCTTCTCTTCTCTTCTATTCTCTTCTATTCTCTTCTCTTCTCGTCTGCAGGTGATAGTGAGTGCTGGTCTCCGAGCATCTCTTCTTGCTCAGAGTGTCTCAGACGTGGACCGCAGTGTGCCTGGTGCTTCGGGGAGGTAGGTGTGTGTGTGTGTGTGTGTGTGTGTGTGTGAGAGAGAGAGAGAGAGAGAGAGAGAGGGGGCTGAGCATTCCGCAGATGACATGCAGCCAAGCTTTGATGCCATTTGCAGATGTGAATTTAATGCGTGTGCTCCAGCTTCAGCCGGCCTGCCTGCCTGCCCTTTGACCCGTGTGTTTATGTGTGTGTGTGTGTGGGTTTTCTCGTGATGCAGCAAAGACGCAGTCACTTTCTATCTTTGTGTTTAGTCTAGACACACACAAAGATAACGTCTACTGTCAAAGCATCTATGTTTATATGCACCACCACGCATGTTTATGTGTGTGTGTGTGTCATAAAGAGCCCACCCTGATTTAAAAGAGCAGCCTTGAGAAGTTATAAAGCTACAAAAGCGCCACCAACACACCAGTCACAAGACACACACACACACACTCAGAGCAAGTGTATTGGCTAGACTACTTGGTCAACATGTGTGTATTTTAAGACTTCAGGTGGTTTCCAACCCACTGAACCTGAACCTTGAACAACATTAAGGGGGGCGCTGGTGTGTGAAAACCGTCAAACATTTTTGCTCCTGCACCCACACACACCCACCCACACACACACTCAAACACATGCAGCTTAATTGGGTGCCAGCTTAAGTGACGTATTGCATTAGGAAAGTCCCAGGAAGTCACAGCATCTTATTATTCTTCCTCTACGCTGCTGCGAATCACCACAGCCCTGCGAGTGTGTGATGTTCGGAGGAAAATGGCGTCGTGCCCTCTCGTTCATCACAAGTGCTTCTCACACCCTTTTGCAGTCATCTGATACGCGGGTCACACACCAAACCTGAACACTAAAGAACACAAACACAATCCAGACTCTGACCTGGTATTCTCCCCCCGAGCCAGTGAAGAAGACACTGACGCTTCTCTTATCAGCGTGCAAACATCTTGGAAAGAAGTCTGCTAAATAAAACCAGAGACACCGGACGAGCTCTCACATGTGTGTGTGTTCATAGAATCCTGAACGCAGCACACAGTGTCTATTCAAAAGTATTGCGTAACTTGTCGTGTTTTCATGAACTACCAACCGACTTGTAAATTTGAAACTAAAAGGAAGGAAGGACTGATAAACATCTGGTTGTACGAAATCAAAGGGTTCGATAAGAATGTTAGGACAAAGCCCGATTCTATTCAGTGGACCCTCCATGACCTTGTGTGACCTCTAGGGCTTCCTGGATGGGGCAGGAGTCAACCAGCGCTGCGACCTGCCGGCAAACCTGCTGCGAAGAGGCTGCGGGCCGGAGTTCATAGAGCAACCGGAGGTCAGAGTGGAGGTCAACGCCACTGTGGGCAGCACACAGGTGTCCCCCAGCGACATCAGCATCACCCTCACACCGGGTAAGTGGGGGGGACGCCGGGGGAATCGCCTGGAAATCTTAACGTCTGAACGTCTTTGCGTCAAACTGAATCGCTCCCCTTTACCGTGTGTTGTTCAGGGTCAGAGGTCAGCTTCACGGTGGCTGTCACCCAGCTGCAGCGTTACCCCGTGGACCTGTACTACCTGGTGGACGTGTCGGCGTCCATGCAGGAGAACCTGGATCATGTAGGTGATGATGCACTCTGCTGTCACTCTGCCACACTGATATCACCGCCGCACCATGAATCAGCAAGATTCTAATTCAATCCAGTGAGTCACCGCTGAGCCGGTCCACTCCTCTCTGCCCTCACACAGGAGTACAAGCCAACGCTCGATAAAATGTATCTGTGCTGTTTGAGATCGGATGAGATCAGACGGAAGAAAGGCTTTGAACTTTAGACGCCAAATATGGACGTTAAAAGAGGAAAATCAAGCAAAAATAAAGAGCAATCATAAGCAATAAAGAGACACATTATGATAGATATGAGTATGATGTAAGCCAGGATCAGGACTAAGATAAGATAAGGTCTAATGATAATGATGATGATAATGATAAAGCACTTAATATAATTGAGTTTGTATTGACAGACATAATAGTACAAATATCCATAATAAAGGTTTACATCTCTGCTATACCAATTTAATTCATATCAAAATGTGTAAACGGGTTCAGATTCATGCATGGACACCAGAAACGTGTCAGTTTGGTAATCATCCACATTTGTTTAGGGACTCAGAGAAGTCAGTTTGCTGCAGAGCGGCAGCTGTGAGCAGTTTGATCTGCAGCCAGAGAAATCCAGAGTGGCGCCTCCCTCCGCAGCATTTCACGCACCAGTTCATGAGAATTTTACTCACAATGCACCAACGAGCAAAAAATAACCCATTAGTAGAAATTCTGTGGCATTCGACAGACAAGGGAAGTCAAAAGGGGAAACACGAGAGCCGCGCGTGTAAACAGGCCGAGCCACACACGGCTGAGTCACGCTGCGGTACCTCTACTGTATTTACCCTCAGTGTGCACACTTCTGTAATGGAAATGCCACAATCACTGACGGCTTAGTATCAGATCTTCATCCCGGGCTCTGATTTCTCTCTTTCCCCTTCCTCCCTATGCTCGTCCTCCCTCCCTCCCTCCCTCCCTGTGTCCCGTCCCTTACCTGTCCTTGTCCTTCCCCGCGGCGCTTCCTGTTCCCAGTTGAAGACAGTGGGGGCGGCTCTGTCCCTCCGCATGGCTGAACACTCCTCCGACCTGTGGCTGGGTTTCGGCTCGTTCGTGGACAAACCCGTCTCGCCGTACATCAACGTGCATCCCTCCAAAATCAGCAACCCCTGCAGGTGAGACCCAACACAACATCTGTACTCATAAACTCATCCGATGACATATGATTTCTTATATACTCCTGAGACCCAGCGTCCTCATATGTGGACATTACATTTTTCCTTCCCTACACCTCATTGTGTTAAACTTAAACCTGTTGTCCTCATATCTGGACATATTTCGCTGCCCCCTTATGGTATAAATACAACTCTGGCTCGTTAGAAGACAGAACAGACAGAAGTAATAGGTTGTACTCTTTGTGATCACATTATTAGGTCTGAATAACGGTGGCAACAGTGGCATTGGTTGTATTGTGCGTCTCAGTCCTGTGGTAGTATGAGCAGATGATTCGCCGTGAGTTAGGTGCACATGTTGGCAGTTATGTGAGTGATTCATCACCACGGTCTGGACTCACACTGGGCTTCAGATGTTGTGCATTTGTAGTAAGTATAGAAAAGAAAATGTGACGGCATCAAAGTTTGTGTTTTCTCAGACCCCCGCAAACCTTTTCTTATTTTAATGGCATGGGTGAGGTGGAGGTTTCCCATTGGTCGCTCTGACTCAGAGAGACTCATCTCTGCCGGCTGCCGGTTGTGTGTGTGTGTGTGTGTGTGTGTGTGTGTGTGAGGGGGGGGAGACGACGTTAGTGCGACCGCGGTTGTGGAAACAGCGAGATTATGACTTTTGTTTACTGTGGCATTTATATTTATGGAACTCTGCACTCCCCGTCTCTCTCTCTCTCTCTCTCTCTCTCTCTCCGTCTGGTTTCTGTCCCACCAGTGATTACGAGATCCGCTGCCGCCCAACCCACGGCTTTCACCACGTCCTGAGCATGACGGGGAACATGAGCGAGTTCACGCGCGTAATCAAGCGCCAGAGGATTTCCGGCAACATGGACACACCTGAGGGAGGCCTGGACGCTATGCTGCAAGCCACCGTCTGCCAGGTGTGTGTGTGTGTGTGTATTAAACACACCCTAAATGTCTAAGATGATGTCTGCTCACGGGTCACAGAGGCATTTATTCCAGAACAATGTTGCCACTCTGACTCAGCATTATGTAGTGCAACTGGCATCTCGCTAATAATTGACACCATCGTTGCGGTATGACACACACACGTGCACACACACACTCCTGGTGGCTTACACTGTAGCCTGCAATGGTGCTGTGAGTCAGGCCCTGCTGGGGGCCCTGAGTAAGCACCCAGCAGAGACTACATGGTGGTCATGCCTCCAGAAATAGCCTCTCCATTATGTCAGACCGTATGTTGTAAACTTACTGGGTTTCCCTTGAATACACACACACACACACACACACACACACAAAGAGGCTCATTTTACCACTGTGTGTGTGTGTGACTAACTGAGGCGAGTCACAGACAGAAAGAGGGGGATTCTATATCTGGCAGAAGAATTGCTACTGCATCTCATATTTTAGGAATTAGTAAAAGATGATCACCATGGGAACTGATGGAGCTCAGATGAGTGAAATGTTTGCATAAGCAGCTTTCTTTACCACATCACTGAACGTTTGAGCTTTAAAGCATGCACATATCTTCCAACTCAGCCTGTGTAAGCGAAGTCAACCAGTGAAAAGTGGAATGTTTGTTGGAGCAAACGATGATGAAGAAACAATATTTATCCCTCTATTCTCTCTCAGTTCTGGCTGTGGTCGAGTCGGCGAGTTTACCTCTTTCATCTCGGCTCTCTCTCTCTCTCTCTCTCTCTCAGGGGGAGGTGGGTTGGCGTCCGGAGGCCAAACGTCTGCTGCTCCTCATGACCGACCAGCCGTCCCACCTGGCTCTGGACAGCCGCCTGGCAGGCATCGTCACGCCACACGACGGCCTGTGTCACCTGGAGAACGACGTCTACACGGAGAGCACCACCATGGTGAGACGGGCAGCGAACTCAGACCTGCAGTAGAAGAAGCTCATACGCAAAAAAAAAACGATAACGGCGTTCTCATAAAATCGTTAATCCATCTCTGCATCTTAATGTGCGTGATTAAATATTAAAACCCTGTGACTTCATCAAGGTCAGTCGCCCTTTTCATCTGGGCTGCTGCTGCGGCATAACTGATGATGAATCAGCCATGACTCACACACACACACACACACACAGTTATTCAATTGTCTCATTTCAGGACCATCCCAGTTTGGGTCTGCTGTCCGACAAGCTGCTTGAAAACAACATCTACTCCATCTTTGCCATAGAGAAGCAGCAGTACCAGTGGTATGAGGTAATCCACCGTCCACAAACACACAGGAACTTCAGGTTCAAACACATCACCACATTACATTAATGCTGGTTTCCCGTCTCAGGAGCTGGTGGGTCTGCTACCTGGATCCTACCTGGGAAAGATCGGCCTCTTCCATGCCCCGAACCTCATCGACCTGGTGGTGGATGCATACAAGGTACGCTCAAACCTCCAACGCCTCCACTTCTCCCCGTCCTTCCCTGAGCGCGGGGCTCATCCTTTAGCCTGTAAAGAGACGGACAGGGTACGAGCGTTAAGTTCGCAGAGAGGTTGAGCAGCAGGGCAGCTTGTAGTGTGATTCCCGAGCTCAGGCAGTCTCAGCTGAACAGTGCTGCGGCATTTGTCTGCTGAGCTGCTCAGGGAAGATTATGGCAATTTTCTTTTGGCCTCATTTCATCTATCAAATTGAATAATAGCTTGTTCCTGTTTACAGCAAAGGCCTGGGAATTGGTGGTGGTGTGTTTTCTTCACATACGTGTCCAAGGAATCCCATGAACCCAGAGAGAGCACATGAGAGAGCCGGGACGTCTCTCCGCTGTTTAGTTTGAAAAACAGATGAGGGGAGACGTTCGAGGGGTGCTGAGAGCTTAATGAAACAGAACTGATGAACACAGGGGGTTAGGGAGTGTGTGTGTGTGGGAGAAAGAGGCTAGGGGCTGTTCACTTGGCAGCAGTCGAGGCTGTAATCTTGCCTCAGGCACAGCGCTCCATTGTTTGCCCCGAGAATCTGCCGAATCCACAGATCCGGGCACACACACACACACACACACACAGAGCAGCAGAGCCTGAACAGAAGCTGGCATTATAATAGTTATCAGATCCCCACAGAAACCATGTGTGCTAATCATGCACGAATACAAAGATGCTATTTTTGGCTCCACCTCCTTTTTCCCAGAAGCGCCCCCTGTATGTCAGAGAGACAGTGACGGCCTTCTGGGGACACCAGAGGACTGGAACTCATCTCTGCTCTTGTTTCCCTCTATTTTACAAGCTGGTACAAAGACTCATGGCCCCTCTCTCTCTCTCTCTCTTTTCTCCACCTCTTCTTCTTTCCTCAACACTACAAACTTTGACAAAGTCTGCACCAGGTGGCCCTAAGCGCTCGTCTCGTCCTCCAGTATTAAATGTCCCTTCTTCTCTTTGTCCAGAGGTTGTTGTCGGAGGTGTCTGTGTCTGTGTCAGTGGAGGACGAGGCAGTCAGCAGGTACTGGGTGTCTGTGTCGCCCATCTGCCCCCAAGGCTCCACCGTCAAGAACCAGAGCTGCTCAGGGGTGCAGCCCAACCAGACGGTAAACACACACACACACACACACACACACACACACACACACACACACAGAGCTTTACGTGACAGGAAAAGATTTGGAAAATAATCCCAATGAAGCAGATTAGACTTGTTTTGTTGTTGGCATGTGACTCATTACATTACATTACGAGCATTTGGCAGACGCTTTTATCCAAAGCGACTTACATTACCACCCTTCGCAGAGGGGGGAGCAATTGAGGGTTCGGTGCCTTGCTCAGGGGCACCTCGGCAGGGGCTCGAACCGGCGACCCTCCGGTTCCCAAGCGGAAGCTCTACCCACTGAGCTACTGCCTCCTCCTCCTGACCTGTTTACACTCTCCTTTCTGGTTCCAATATGAGACGATTCATACTTAGAAAATAGGACAATTATTTTTAGAAGCAGTCCACCACCCATAAACCTGGAAGATGAGTATATTTAGATAGAGATGTAGAAAGGTTTCACTTTCACATACAGACTGAAATTGAGCCCCTTAATCTGTCGGTGAATTAAACTAAATCATATGACGCATCCGCCCATACACACACACACGCACACACACGCACACACACGCCTTTGTTGCCATCCTGAGCCAGGGAACATTACAGTGGATTTTGAGGCAGATCCCGATCGTAGTTTTAAAGTTACTCATTGTTTGATCGTTACTTTGTAGGCCATAGACAACCATTCAGACTGCTGCGTTGCCCTGTGTTAACACAGGGTTACCACTAAATGGTAGCAGACCCTATGGATCTGGATCGGGGGTCAGAGCTGCATTTTCAGATATAGGAGCTACTGGTTTTGGTTGTTGTTGTGTAATAAGAGAGGAATGTTTGTCCTTGTTGGAGGTTTGTGCTTTCTTGCTCTGTTATTTATTTGTCCTCCTACGCAGGTCTACTTCAATGTCACCATCGGCCTACGCTCCTGTGCCGACGACGGGGGCGAAGACGAAGACATAACAGCGGTGGTTCGCCCCGTGGGCTACAATGAGTCCACCGTTGTTCGGATCCACTCCAAGTGTGGCTGCAGCTGTGGGTCGGCGGGACGGTGTCAGGACGGCACCCGGGCACCGTGCAGAGAGAACACACACACCTCCTATCAGGAGCAGAGGCTGGACCAGGGGCCGGAGACCAACATAGATCCGTCCTCGAACTGTAAAGCCCCCGGGTCCGATGTGGACTGCGGCGGCCGGGGAGTGTGTGAGTGCGGGAGGTGTGTGTGTGAGCAGAGCAGGCTCGGGACGGTGTACGGAAAATACTGTGAAATGGACGACTTCTCCTGCCTGTACCAAGGGGGGCTGCTGTGTGGGGGTAAGGGGCCAACACACACACACACACACACACACACACACACACACACACACACACACACAGACACACACACACACACAAATTTCTCAAACACACGATTGATAGCGACGACTTAAATATGCAGGCTTTCCTCTTATCTCCCTTCGTCTGTGTTTGTTCCTCACAGGGAGGGGCGTGTGTGTGTCAGGTGAGTGTGTGTGTGAGGACAAGTGGACAGGCGAAAGCTGCGGGTGCCCTGTTGCCACAGCAACCTGCCAGGCCGCCAGCGGCCTAATATGCAGCGGGCGGGGCAGGTGCGTGTGTGGCGAGTGTGTGTGTGACGACCCCCGGTACTCTGGAAGCTTCTGTGAGAGATGTCCGGTTTGCCAGAGCACCTGCCAGACATACTGGTACCTACACTCATCTGTCAGAGCATCAGTCAGACAGGGAGAGACTCCGGGACTTATTAAACCTCTCCCTCTCTCTCTCTCTCTCTCAGGAAGTGTGTGGACTGCCACCTGTCTCGCGGTCTCTCGCAAGAAGAAGTGGGACTCTGCAACCACACTTGTGCCCCGCTGGTCGGCTACACAGATCAGGTCTCAGGTACAAGCAGGCAAAACGTTTCCATCGTTTCAAAGATCAATCTCAATCATTTCTACTCATTTGAATGGAAAATGTAATGAGTGTTCTCCCGGCTCAGAGGGGATCCACTTACAGAAATCTGCCTATATTTGTTTTGTTATTGTGGTTTCCACTCCGCTGCTACGCTGCTGCACCTTCATCTGAGTGGAGATGAGACACACAAAGAAATCAAGGTCAGGAAACCACAGAATAACAGAATAACTCTCTCTCTCTCTCTCTCTCTCTCTCTCTCTCTCTCTCTCTCTCTCTCTCTCTCTCTCTCTCTCTCTCTCTCTCTCTCTCTCTCTCTCTCTCTCTCTCTCTCTCTCTCTCTCTCTCTCTCTCTCTCTCTCTCTCTCTCTAGGTCCTGCAGGGGAACGGTGGATCCAGTGTTTGTATGTTAGCAACAACAGTTGTCGATACAGATTTCAGACAAGTTCTGAGTCTGGACGAACTCAGCTTCACATCAGCAAAAGGCCAGGTAGAGTATCATATGGCACCCACACACACACATTCACACATACAGTTCATATGCATACACACATACATTCTATCCAGGTCACTTCCGTTGCTACCATTTCTCTGTTACGGCACCCTGGTGGATTTGAGTCAGCAAGCTTGCTGTCAGTGTTACAGCTGTATTCTACATTTCCCCTCAGTTCCCAGCTCTCACACACACACACACACATACACACTTACACACACACACCAGTACGTGTCCAAGTGTTACAGTTCATCCCGCCTTCCCCATTTTTGGAACAGCACTGCTCATTGTATGTTCCCCCCCATCTCCCTCTGTCCCCTGGCCCCCCCTCCACCCAACGGGACTCTCTCTTCCCGTACACGCCTACTCCTCCCGGGTGCAGCAGGAGCCAGGTCTCTATGGTAACCCTGTTACAAAATGTCAGAGCACTCTTTGGGTTCTTTGTGTTTGAACGATGAGCCCATCATCCCCACATGCCCCAAACAGATACAGAGTGAGCGGACAATTCAAAACGGCACCAATGGCACAGCTGCCACTAACTGAGCAGTGTGTGTGTGTGTGTGTGTGTGTGTGTGTGTGTGTGTGTGTGTGTGTGTGTGTGTGTGTGTGTGTGTGTGTGTGTGGCCTTTTGTATGGACAGGGTCATGGGGAATCTCTGCACCTGCAAGTGTGTATGCAGTATATATTAATCGTGACAGCAATTCTCTCTGTCCTCTATAGAGTGTGTGAGCAGTGGCCGGCTGGTGGGGACCTTCCTGAGTGTGTGTGCTCTGACAGTGCTGTGTGGGCTGGTCATTGTGGCTGTGTCCAGGCTGCTGCTAAAGAAGAGAGGCTGGACACAAGGGGGCGCTGCTGAGGACGGAGGCTATCCCTGCACTGGCCAGGTTAGCAAAGAGAGCCGCTGTTAGTAAACACTGAAACCTGAGCATGCTCCAAAATACAAATGATGATGCTATAATCAGAAGAAATGTTAAAACCTGAAGGATTAAGGGGACTTACAGGTTCACTGAAATAAAAGCTGTAACCCAAACAGAGTGGCGCTGTAGCCCTGGGAGAAAGGGTAAAGGATGAAATCTGCAGAAGAGTAAACAGACCTGTATTTAGCATGTTGCCTCTGTCACCTTTCAGGACCTGTCTTACATCCCAACAAGCAACGAGAAGACCGTCACATACAGGAGGGACCAGCAGCTGGACCGCCCCGTGGAGATGCACATCCAGGTTCCTAAGATGCCCCTGGGCGACCCCTGGCAATGCTAGGCAGACAGATGAAAAGGTCAAGAGGAAGAGGCCAGCGTTAGAGACACATACTGTAGGAGCCCTAAACCTTCTCACAACTCCAACCAGCTAAACTTGGAGACTTATGTCAGACAGGTGAACTAAATGATGAAAGACTTCCACGGAACTACGCTTGAATCGTGTCACGGATGGGAACACCATCGACGAAAATGTTCATTTACTGTGCGACTGATGTGGTCAGTATCCTGCGAGCTAAGATGGAGCACAAGACGGGCACAAGTACCGTCCTGTTCTTCGTCGTTTGTAGCAGCAGGGAGGGTACTTCTTCCTCTACAGGGTACCGCGGGTGGGGGAGTCCTCGCTTTTTAGCTGTAACTGCTCTGTGTGTGTGTGTGTGTGGGTGGGTAGGTGTATGTGCGCATGTGTGTGTGTGTGTGTGTGTGTGTGAGAGAGAGACAGATTTTATGGTACAAACATTTTAACATCAATTCATCTGTGATATTTTCCTGTCTTAGCCTGCCCCCCTGTGGTCAGTTTGAGGTACGACATTCTCCAATCTATGCCTTGGGATTTGATTCATGAAGCACACCGTGGGCTCGGGTTGGCCTTTATAATATATCTAACAATCTAAGAAGCATTAATCAAGGTTATTTGAAGCATTTCTTTGTTATATATTGTCATCGTGTTCTTGTTCTTTGTTATTTTATGCAGATTTTATTCCACAAGAAGTGAGCATGTAGTTCCATTTGATTGTCAGCTGTTAATAATCAGGTTAGACTTGCACTAGAGCAGTTGTTCTGCATTGTACTACTGAAAACAGTCCCGTTACAGGGCCGGGCAGGAGGGCAGTACGGCTGGTACGGACACATCCAGTACAGATGGAGCTAAGGCAACAGAACCACAACACTGGACTCACAGTTAAGACAGGTAAACATATTACCAACAAAATGAACACGTGACCTCAAGATTAAAGACATCAAAGACAGGCTCGCTCCATCAGCTCCTCCAGCCGCAAGTACTGAGCCTTCCTCTGCCCGACCCCCATCTCTCTTTGTGATTATTATTTAACACTAAAGTTGTTTACTGCAATGTAGCTGCTCGATTTTGAAGTCAGGAACACTAATTATTATTTATTTGATTTATTTTTCTGGATGTGTTTTGTTCTGTTTTTATGATCAATATCACTGAATACCAACAGGCTGTACTTGATGATACAGGTAGGGTAGTGGACTGTTGTGTAGATGAAGACTGGCACTCGATCTCTAAGCGTGAGAATAAATGAGCAATAAGGTAATAATCATCTCAATTAACTGGGCATTGAGTTTGGAGTAACAACAGCACTTTTCTGTGTAGTTCTAAATGTGACTGGCTGTGTAGTGTGAATGTTTCATCTCAATTAAATGTGCAAGATTTTTATTTTGGATAATTTCTTGTGAGGTCTGTTGATTTTCTGTCCTCCACACCTACAGAGTTACATTTGGGACATTTTAATTTGACATAAAATAAAAATATTGCATTCAATCTGTTGAGTCGGCTTTGTGTCATTGTGGTAAAATACTAAACAAAGCAATGTTGGCATCTGATTTGCAAGGTTGTCTGCGTTTATCCTTTTTTTTTCCCCATAATGCACTTGGCTGTACTGTGTGTATTAAAGCTTTGGTGTAGCAAAGAATCCCATAATGGTTCGTTATTGCGTTCAGTCAAGACCCACAACTAAATTATATTCAAATATTATAGAAACAGCAAAAGGTGACAGTATGAATTGGACACTAGGGGGCGCTGGACGCAAACGCAACTGAGAGACTCGCGATCTGAACTTCACTTCATCGCTCAGCAGTCATTTGTAACCATTCAGAGGTGATTAACTGCGGAATACTTTGGGTTTTGATCTACATTAGACCGACAACAGCTTTGTTTATCCAAACGAAAGTAACATAAATCATTAGAATAATTTTAAAACTTTGATTAGGCCACTTTCATTTTCACAATACCTGCTTACAGACCCGATCACTTACACGTGTTGACATTTGATTAATTTGATTATTGATATTTGATTTATCATTTATACTATTGAATTTTTAAATATGATAAATTTTAGCAAACTTGCAAAAAACTATATCAGACTTTAGGGTTCATTTTAATAACGACAATGTATTAGGCGTAATTTCCGAGATATAAAACTAATAATGTAACTGGAAAATGATAAATAAGAAGACCTGAAGAGAGAAAATGACCCAAATCTGTCCAGTTTTATTTGTTCCAACTGTAATCACGAAAAGCATGCAGAGATGAATAAAAACACAACCACGTGTTTGGACCAAACTAATTCCACCATAGTCTTTCACAATGACACAGACTTAAAGTGCGGATCTGACTTCAGTAACGAGCTCATCACGGAGAAGGAGGAGATGAGATTTGGCTACTTCAAAACAATGTACTGTAGGATAAATTAGGCACATATCATTGATTTTCAAATACACGAAGTTGATTAAAGTTAGGGTAAAAATTTATTTTTGTCAAGAAGGCTACAGATAATAACAAAGATGAGGTAAGGACACAGTGTTCATCATAAAGTGCCATTTCAGTTTGAAGTGTCCGTGAGAAACGCGCTCCACTGCGGCCAACAAGCGTCACTTTACTCCGCCGCTTTCTGCCCGTCGGTACTTTGCACCGTCTCCCCCGGCGCGTTCAGTGGACCGGGAGAGTGCCTCGGGCTGCCGGAGACGCTGTTGTCCGTGTCGCTGCTGCCCTTACCGAGCCCCGGTTCCCCGCCGTCCTCCGCTCCCTCCGCGCTGTGCGTCCTGATGTGTTTGGTGAGGTGGTCGGAGCGCATGAACCGCTTGTGGCAAACCGTGCACTCGAACCGCTTCTCCCCGGTGTGAGTGCGCAGGTGCCGCTGGAGCTCGTCCGAACGCGTGAAGCGCTTCCCGCAGAAGAGCCAGTTACAGACGAACGGCCTCTCCCCGGTGTGCCAGCGCAGGTGAGCCTTCAGGTGCGACGTCTTGCCGTAAACTTTCCCGCAGCCCGGGATGTGGCAGCTGTGCAGGCCCCTCCGCCGCGGGCTGGTGCTGCCCTGGCCCAGGCTCTCCGCCTCCTGGCAGTTCGGACAGTCGCACGTTGCCCTGCCGGTGTAGCGACGCGAGGAGGAGCGCGAAGAAGCAGGCGCGGACACGACGGGCGGCCCTGTTAGCGCGGAGGACCCGGAGATGCCGGACTCTGTGTAGGGGGCCGGGGCGGGGGGCCTGAAACCGTCCAACAGGTGCTGCGCGGCGGGGAGCAGGTGCTGAGGGGGTCCGGGGCTGAAGTGACCGTGGGACAGCGAGTTGTAGTCCGAGCTGTAGCCGCTCAGAGGAGAGGGTAACCCGGCCGGGCCCTGCTGGTCCACCCAGTTGGTGCCCATGTCCCACCAAGCGGAGGACCCGGCAGGGACGTTACCGACGTCTCCCACGGGCTTGAACCAGGACTCGTAGGGGTGTGTGTGCATCCTCGGGTATATCCCCGCTATGCCATCCACGGAGGAAGAAGAAGGGAATTTGGACAGAAACATAGACCGCTGTGCTTGCGTGTGTTCCGGCACGCTGTTGTCTGCCTGCACGGCGGTCTGGTAAACCGAATAGTCGTTTCCAAAAGGAGAGCCGGTGGTGGTGACGGTGAAGGCGCTGGAGGAGTCTGTCAGCCCCGACCCGTTACTCCTGGAGGTCCCTGATGGGAAACCGAGCGAGCTGAGGCAGGTACCCAGGTTGTTGGTACCCGGCGCGCCTCTTCTCCACGGGTGAAAGCCTTTAACGAGTCCAGGCCCGGGCGCCCCTTCGGAGAGAGACGGGGAGGACGAGGGGCTGGGCTCACCGATTCTGCTGCAGGTGGCGGCCAACATGGCAAGCGGGGTGCTGCCCAACCGGGGCTCCTCCTGTGGGCACACACACAAGATTTTAGGCCCATTGCTCTGACAGTGTGTGTGTGTGTAAATATGCGCAAAGATGGACATCTCCCAAACTAGACACGCGATTGTTGTGAGACTTAAAACCCGGACGATTGAATGTGAGTCAAGTTAATTAGAATATGACGTTTAGCCATATAGAATTTAGAAAATGCGGTTTTACAAAGAACTTGTAACTCACATGAGTGCTGGATTAACACAACAATTTATTTACAATTTATTCTTTATTCTTATTCATTACTACCCGAGCTTGCTACATCTGGATCATTAAGAACAGAGGCAGCAAGACAATATGAGCGCAACAAGCCTGGAACGTTGTGACATCGTTGCCAGTTGTGTGAATCAACTGGCAACACAACTGGCAACCCCTACATCGAAATAAAATACAATAAAGTAGTAAGAAAGTAAACTTACCCCGAGCAGAGTAGCAGCCATGATCTGTGCCGAGATGTCTTCAGCTGCGAGGTTTGTATGTGTGTAAGTGTGTAAGTGTGTATGTGTGTGTGTGTGTGTTTGCGCTCTCCGGCTGCCAGTGACGAGTGTGTGTGTTCCGCTCTCCCGAATGCTTTTAGTTGTAGCTTCCCCCGCGGCTTTGAAGTGCCGCTGAGAACACGAGGACCAATCAGAGGGCAGAGATCCGTAACGGGTTTACGCTCGAGGTCCGTCGTAAATTTTACCAGTCCGTGAAATCTCGCGAGGGCACAAACAATAGCAAACAAAGTTATGCGGGTTTTGAAAGCACAGAGGGAGAAGAGAGGCCGAGCTGCAGAGGAGCTGGTCAGCGCTAAAGTGGACTAACTGGTCAAACTGGACCTAAAGAGGAGGAAGAGGAGGAGCCTGTGTTAACATGTTTTCACCTTTACTATAAGAGGTTATTAATAACAAATGAGCTTTTAGTAACCTGTAGTTAAAGGCTCAATTGGGCAAAGGTGGGTGATTGACCCCGGGCACAATCAGAGCCCACCATGTGTCCACTGGTTAATTTGATTAGATTCAAACGTGTGTTAACCTGCACGTCATGTGAAATGAAATAGCCGGGGCCTTAATAGGAGCCCCTGCTACGCCATAAAGAGGCCCCGGTCTAAAGGCTCCTGCTGTTAGAGTTTAGACTGTGTCAGACGTGGAACCAACATGTCAGCCACTCCACGTGAAACATGAAACATGACTTCCTTCTCAGATCCCAGTAGACGCCATGTGTACGGTGATTCGGCCAGTTTCAGTTTCATCAGAGGAGCGTAGGAAATAAGAACAGAAGCTCCTTTACTGTCCACCCATCCAGAAGCTCAACGGGCTCTATGGCATTGGGTTTGTTGTGTCGCGATGCATTCTGGGTAAAGAGCAAATAAAAGTGTGTGTTTGGTTAAATGTGAATGTTTTAAGTTTATAATTATGTTTAGAGCTGAAGCTGAAGTTAAGAGTGTTGTTGTTTTGTTGTAGTGATGCATGAGGGAGATGAATGAGAGGCCGGCCCCCGGGGTTCGTCCCATCCTGTCCCGTGGGCGTGGACAGTCCACCCCCAGGGGACAGAGGGGGAGGACAACACCACTGCCTCCTCAATTTCATCTCATTCAACACAAAACAAAATGCCGGCATCATCGCCTCCTCCTCCTCTTCTTCCTCCTGTTGCTTCTTACAACAACTTTACAACCCCGACTTACGCTTTAGGGACCAGGGAGCAAAAGTTGCGCAACGTACGATTAATGAAGTTATGAGCATCCAAACTCATTTCAATTTCAGGATTTAATCAACCGGCGGAATTGAATCTTCACACTTTTTCAGGATTTACAGACATATTTGGCCAAATAATTAGAAATTTAAATGTATGAAACACAATTGCAGTCATATTTACCTATTGAGAAAAATATTGACATGATTTTGAAGCGATTGATCCGACAGAAACACTCAGGTTGAGCAGGATGGAGCTTTTTCATTTAGGGTTTGTTATATTCTTCTTTTGGAATATTGAGAAATGTTCATAAATCAAATAGAAAAAAAAACAATAAACAGGATGGGAGTCTTTATTAACTCTGAGGCACCTAAACTGTTGATGTGTGTCCCTTTTTTATATTGACTTATTAGGGGAAGCAGAAGGTCTTTGCGTGATGATGTTTGCTGTCTTCTTGCAGCAGGGCGCACATTATTGTTGGACGTGTGGGGACATGAAAGTCAGGTGAAAACCAGTTTAAATAATCAAACAATAAACCGTTTCTTCATTAGAGACACAGAAAGTACTGAGGTTGCTCCTAATTAGGTTTTAAATGACACACACACACACACACAGGTATGTAAACAGACCTGATGAAGGCGCAGGCTCCCACGCTGTCCCCTGCTGTCCTGCGCAGCCTCAGGCGTCCCCGTGCTCACAGGTGGAGTTTACAGTCGGCCATCTTCTCTTTAACCTGTTGGCCGTCCTCAGCAGCCACCCAAACAGCTGTCCCTCTTTAAGAAGCATTCTTTTCCCACACTAGTGTGTGCGTGTGTGTGTGTGTGTGTGTGTGTGTGTGTCTGTGTTTAACCCCCCACCAATGAAACCCTGTCTGAGGCCCGACCTGTTCCTTTAGCGGCGATAATGACCACATTATCACGCGCCATCGAACGACAACAAAACAGATCGTCTTGTGCTTTCCAATCACTTTTCTGGGCACTGAGAAAGACAAAGAGGAGACAAAAGAGTGAAATAAAGACGGGGCACTTCAGCAGGGACGAGGGACGGACCCAGTATTTTATTTCTCCCTGGTGTTTTCCTCATTTCGGCCTTTGTTATCGGCGTTAAGTCGGCGTGATCCTAAGGGCAGAGCCGCCATCGTGATCAGCTGCCCCGCTGAGACAATTAGCAAGAGAATTAGCCACGAAAAAAAAGCCGCCAATGTTTCTGATTCTGTGAAGCGACGATTGTTGAAATTGCCGCCATTCACTTTACAAAGTTTGATGCTTTCGGGGAAAATTGCATCCAAACTTTGTCCCACGTTGGACCAAAGTAGAGACACTTGTGGTTCACTTACCGGGTTGCGTTGCATGGACCCTCATGTTTACGTGGACAGTATCGGTGACGTAATGGCTGCACGACATCGCAGCACCCAGAGGTGATTGTAGGATAGAGCTGCAGGGGAGAATACAGAGGTTTCAGGGTCAAAGGTCACAAGACAACTCCTTCTGAGGCAACATGTGTGCATATACGTACGCGTCTGACTTGATGTACTGTACCTTTAAGAGGCTTTCCCTTGTGTTCAGTGGATCCATATGGGTACATTCTACAGATTTGGGTCTTAAGGGTCAAATGAATGAATGCCAGACGTCGGTGACCCTGTTTGGAGGTCATTATATCTTCTAAAACAAGGTCAATTAGTTAGACGTTGACGGTTTTGATGTCTCCCCGGAAACACTCTGTCTTTGGGTAGGTCCAGACGTCCCCCTGGCTGAGCTGGCTGGTCTCTGGGTGTCCTCAGCCCCCTAAACAAATGGAGGTTGTTTTATGAGGGAGGGAAAGATTGGAGCAGGTGATCTGCGTGCCAGGATGTGCCTGGAGCGGCTCCTCCTCCGCTTCCTGTAATTACAGCCAGAAACGGGGCACGTCCCGCCGTCTGTCAGCACGCCGCTGACGGACGAGCGCGGCGGCACCATTGGGAAATGTTCACACACACACACCTCACGGGTTTCCGAGATTTACACGATCCACTTTTATTTGTGTTTAATACAAAGGATCAATGAGCGCCCCGCCTCACTCTGTCTCACACACACACTGAGTCAAGTTCTCTTACTCTCTAACACACACTATCAAACTCTTTCTGTCACACACACAATAAACAAACTATCACTCTCTCACAAACAGACAAACTGACTTCAACAAGTTCTCTTACTCTCTCTCCCTCTCTCCCTCTCTCTCTCTCACTTACTCACTGACTCACCCCCCCACTCCCCACACACACACACACACACACACACACACACACACACACACACGCACAGGGGTCACGGGGGCATCTCTCATCAGTCTATCCGGCAGACTGAGGGAACCCTGGTCGATGTAATTACACGGCGGAGGACGCTTCGTTCATTCACATTCATGTATACAGCACATCTACATACAGACTCGCTCCATCACCAGAGACGAGACGAGACGAGGAGGAGGAGGACGGATTCACGAGAGAGGGAGAGGACGAGCGTGCAGATGCCACTGAAGTGTGTGTGTGTGTGTGTGTGTGTGTGTGAGTGTGTTTGCTATGGGATCATATTTGGCTGAAGGTGAATTGAAATTTTATGAGTGACTTCTCTCTTACACACACACACACGCACACACAGAGTTTGGTTAGCGTTGATGGATGTCTGCAGTTGGTTGAGACATTCATCACAGAGGTCATTCAACCTGCCAACACATCTGCCACCTCTCCCCTCAGAGAGAGGAAGAGGAGGGAATTACGCCGGGTGAGAGAGAACGAGACTGTGATTAGTATGTGGAATGGATGAAAAGCTCACACACACACACACACACACACACACACACACACACACACACACACACACACACACACACACACACACACACACACACACACACACACACACACACACACACACACACACACACACACACACACACACACACACACAGCTGTAAAGTGGCATCTCCCGTTTTAACACCAGTCTTTGGCCGAGCCACTGCGTTATGACTTTCTGTCGTCTCGTCTCCGTTGAACACTGACAGTAAAAGTTGCTGATTGACACTTGGAGGAGCCTCTCAGCAGGGGGCCCCATGCATTAATGAGATGAGGAGAAGGAGGAGGAGGAGGTTGGTTGTGGCGTTTGGGAGGCGGCCTCACATCGCCACAGTGTCCTCATAAAAGCTGTGGGGGCCAAAATGAGGTCCGGGGAGCCTGCTGAGGGTCTCTGCTCTTCATGTCAGGGACCCCTGTGGTAAATCACGTCTTACCAGAGAACTATTTGCACGCCGGACATATTTATCTCATTTAATAGCAGCGTTGCAGCATCATCAGAGCGTTTCTGTACTTGGAGGTGAAAAACACTCGAGCCGGTCGGGGAGAAGAACTCGTCTGGGCTGCATTCCTAAATCTGTCCCGTCAGCCGCTCTGATTTAAGGTCGCTTTGCTGAACATCCTAACTTCTCCTCCTCCTCTTAGATTGCTTTCTCGACGTTACGTGACCGTAACACACACCTTCATCACAGGTGTCACACTTCACGTATTCCATTTATTAGGTACACCTGTAAGTCCAAACAGCCACAGTGATGAAGGTTCTATTTAAATATGCTATATTTATCATTAATTAATGAATTAAATAATAGATATTTGCCATTATTAACACAATTGATATTTTCTCTGCACTAAAACTAAGACGTGCTGTATAGATCTGTACATCCACAGCACATTTAAATATATGTTTAAAAGGAAACAATTGATTTTAGGTCGCCATAATGACTTTAAGAAGAGTTAGTTAGTAAAATGTAGAAAACCTTTTTGTGGTAATTTCTTACTCATGTTTTTATTTTTAAGTTATTGTTATCAATCAAATCAAATACGCTTGTTAATCTATTTTCTTAATCCAAAAAAAGTTGTTTTGCCCTCATCTGGAATTTCACCTGAAATAAAAACAAAACACAATTTAAACAATACATAGAAAATAATAAAACGTATTATATGTTTTTAAATATTATTGAAATCTAATTATTCATATTTCAGTAAATAAATATTAAAATAATACTTTTTGATGCTTTTGATTTTTAGTATTCATTTCATTTCATGTGCTTTAATTGTGAATTTCTGGCAACATGACTCAAACTGTGCATCGTGATTTTAGCTCATTTATTTAATTTATTTACGTTTGATTGACAACGATTGATTGATTTTTGTAGAACATGGTTATTTGACATTAAAAACAGATTTGTTATTCTAAGCCCTTTAGCTCCATGTTGATGAAGTTAAGGAAACAACACTTGTCTTCCTCTTTAGAGCAAAGTGGCCATGTTGTTTTTCATCCAGCAGGCAGTTTAACGTGAGAAATAACAGTGGATGCTGTGACACTCGCAGTCTGTTATTATGGCTCGTTACCCACAGCTGGCTCTGACACACACACACACACACACACACACACACACACACACACACACACACACACACACACACACACACACACACACACACACACACACACACACACACACACACACACACACACACACACACACACACACACACACACACACACACACACACACACACACACGTCTCTGAATTATACACTCTCTGATTGCACCGTGCGTCTCCCCATGACAGGGAGGAACGGTGGCGAGAAGAAGAAGACAAAGAGCAGAGGATGAAGGCGTAAAAACAGGAAGGCACAGAGTGAGAGACAGATGAAGAGGAGGAGGAGGAGGAGGAGGAAGAGGAGGAGGGCGGTGGTGATTCCACACGTGTCACTCACGTACACCCGGCTCTGCTCCCCGTCTGGTTCTGACTCAAGCCGGCGATTTTCCACAGCTGAAGAGCGCTCAGATGATCTTCATCCTCTTCATCATCACCCTGACACACATACACACATGCTCTCTCTCTCTTTGATTAAATACTGCACTGACCATGATCCTGGTTCTCTTCACCAATAACACTGTTCATCCCTCTCTCTCTCCCTCTCTCTCACACACACACACGGAGATTAATTTACCACTTGTTCATTTTTCAAGTTACTGTGAGCTCTCCGTCCCGTCTGTGCTTAATGCGTGTTTGAATGTGTCTGTGTGTGTGTGTGTGTGTGTGTGTGTGTGTTCCCGTGTCCCTTGATTGATGTGTAGAAGCCCAGCAGCATAATCATACACTTCCAGGCATCATTTTTCACTTTTGGTCTTGATGGATGGACTTCATGCATCTGATCATTGCTACCTCAGCTTGGGGGGTCCAGGTCATCTTCCAGGTGTGTGTGTGTGTGTGTGTGTGTGTGTGTGTGTGTGTGTGTGTCGGTATCAGTGTGTTTTGTGGGGACAAGCAGTCCATCTCTCTGTCTGAAGTGAGTGGTGATTAATTAGACCCCCACAGCCCCAACAGAAGGTGTGTGTATGTGTGTGTGTCCTGGGTCTCCCTAAACTAACTCTGCCTCTCTGTGGCTCAACTGTGTGTGTGTGTGTGTGTGTGTGTGTGTGTGTGTGTGTGTGTGTGTGTGTGTGTGTGTGTGTGTGTGTGTGTGTGTGTGTGTGTGTGTGTGTGTGTGTGTGTGTGTGTGTGTGTAGGGTTACCATGACTTGTCTTCAGTGGGCTCAAGCACTCCCCAGTTTAACCCCATGCCATAACACACTCAGCCGTGAACATACATATGCATGCACACACACACACACACACATTATTCACACTGTGGCCCTGGTTAACTAGTGGCCACTCCCACTCATTGCGCTTCACCTCCCCACAATACAGAGCCTAAACTCCAGCAGAGGCGGGGAGGAGGAGCAGTAAAGCACGCAGAGCGACACAGAGCGACGCAGAGACGTTAAATTGGGCGGAAACACACCGCTCGCTTTTACATGCTAATTACCGCGCGACAAATTGTTAATTTATTCCAGACAGAAACACGAAAAACAGCCGGGGAGTAAGTGAAAACGCAAGAATTCAACGCCATCCTCATCATAAGGCACAAGGGGGCGTGGCCTAAATGGACAGATGGACCGGGTTCAAAGTTACAGGCCAAAATGTGAACACACACACACACACACACACCCCTCTTTTGTGGTCATCAATAACAATTGGGTGGACAGAGGCGAGAAACTGATGAGGGAAATGAATGCAGGTCAATACACATCCTCGACTTCACTCACTCTCTCTCCCCACACACACACACACATTCCACTGCAGTCTTTCTCGCACCAGGTTCAGGTGGTTTCGGAGGTGATTTAATGGGTGCCGTTTTATTGATGGTTCCCGTCAAACATGAAACGTTTCTCTTCCTCCACGTAACCACACACACACACACACACACACACACATATACACACACACTCTGCCTCTGGGCTGTCATTCACTTCATACACAGACAGCCTGAAACAAGGTGCTGGCGTCAGCTCCACCAGGCCGCGCAAGTCCGGTCCTGCACCACACACACACACACACACACACACACACACACACACACACACACACACACACACACACACACACACACACACACACACACACACACACACACACACACTTTTACACACTTATCTTGGATCTTTATGGCGTGCTGCACCCTTCACTTAGTGCTGCTGTAAAGGTCTTCCTGAACCCATACAAGAGAGCCATCTTCAAAGAGGCTTGCGCGCGCGCGCACACACACACACACACACACACACACACACACACGCATGTACACGCGCACACACACACACAGACATCTAAGAGGACTTAATCATTTCACATTTAGCTTCAAAGAGACTGTTTAAACACACGCTTGCTCGCTGTCTGAGAGCTCAGCATGGGTTCCAGTCTCTTTCATAATCTCTCATTTCGTCTCAATCTTCGGTCTTTTGAGTTTCTGCTTGGCTTGGAGGAAGTCACCGAGGCGGAACGGGCGAGGGAACGGGAGCGCTCCATCACGCTCCTCACCAGTTTTTCAACCAAGAGGTTCTCGTCAAACCCAGCGGTTGTGCGACTCCAGTGTTAAAGGGGAAGTTTGTGCGTCCCCTAAACGGCTGAATAAACCTGAATAACGTTGTTGTCCTTGAACGCAGCGTGAATGCGCGGCAGAACCAATCCATTCATACCTCTGAATTACCTTTAAAACTTTGAGGTCAACAGCTGATTTATGGGGTCACGGCTCGGAGTTCACTCCCAGTTCAAGGTTTCCCCCTCTCTCTCTCTCTCTGTCCTACAATGATGATGACCATCTAAGAACATCTCCTCTCCTGCCCCAGGAGCTCTTCCTCCATGACCTTTGAACCCCCTGCAGTCAGGCAGCAGAGGAGATTGACCAGTTTTTGACTTTAACTCCCCCTTGTCTGTACGATTTGTGGTGTCGTGTCTATGTGTGTGTGTGTGTGTGTGTGCTGGGGTGCTACTTCGACCCACAGAAACATTAGTGTGTGTTTACGTGTGTGTGCATTCCTACAGTTGTTTCCCTCGTCCACATTCTGCACATTCTGGTCATTGAGACGGTCTTTGAAGTAGTCTCAGGACTTGTAGATGCTTTGTGTTCTCCGTCTGAGCAGTTTACTCTGAACTGAGCCGTTTTCTGTGGAATCTTCCGTTCGTGGGGTCGAGTCGTAACGATCCATACCAGCTAAAGTGAAGAGAAGAAGAGGAACATCTGGTCTGCGTCCTTCATCCCTGTGAACTTCTCTGCTGGCCCTCGAGCGTTTTACGGACGAAAACTTCAACTCCGCCGCTGATTTTGTGGGCGTCTTCGGCAGCTTCGACCTGTAAGTCAAAGTCGACGCTCGGCCTCCGTTCCTGCCGCTGATTGGATGTTTTTCTCCCCGCTGCCATGGCAACCGTGGTTAACATTCCACTTGGCACTCGGGTGTTATAGGTAATTGCAAAAAGAATTCCTCAGAAACACTCCATTTCTGATTTCAATTTTGTCTAGCACGCCCCTCGTAACAGCTCACGCACGCTCACACAAACAGACACACACACACACACGCAGGACAACCAACATTTGCTTTGAAGCATTAAGGGATTATTATTCCAGACAATTAAACTGTTTTTGAGGCATCAACAAGGTCAGAATCTGTCAGATTTGTTTCCTGTCACACACACGCCCGCGCACGCGCACGCACACGCACACACACACACACACACATACCTGTTGTGAGATCCTTTATCAGGATAACATTGACATAAAAGGTGCGACAGGTGTGACGCCGCCCGTCTGTTAGGGGACTGGGCTGTGTGGACGTACAGGGAGCAGAAGAGGAAGAAGAAGTGTTTCCTGTGTTCTCCTGCAGCAGAGGTAATGACAGACTGTGTTTAAGCGATAAAACAAAATGGCGAGCCGAACAAAAAAACCCCTCTCCAACATCTCACAATCGCCACGGTGATCTTGAAACGCAGAGGCGGGTTTGATTCACGTTCTAATGTTCGCTTTCCACTTCAACTGATTGATGCTTTCCCCACATCCTCACCACACCAGGTGCTTCTTCTCGCTACTCTACAGCAAAAGGGGCCAAAATCGGCGAAAACCACACATTGGCTGCGTACTTCCACCACGGGGAAGAAATCTCAGACGGCGGTGCCCACGCCCTGAGCTGGCACGGGGCCAGCAGGGAGACAGGGTTGGTTTTGAGACAATGAGGCATC
Source organism: Genypterus blacodes (assembly GCF_046128005.1). Lineage (NCBI taxonomy): Eukaryota > Metazoa > Chordata > Actinopteri > Ophidiiformes > Ophidiidae > Genypterus > Genypterus blacodes. The sequence goes on from NW_027466861.1 coordinate 3,166,692, forward strand.
AATCACTCGCCTATCATTAACGCGAGACGCTGCCAACGGCCGCGGCGTGTCGTGCGGTCTGATTCAGCCCAATGCTGTGCGTCACTTATACGGGGAAATCGTGTGTGTGTGTGTGTGTGTGTGTGTGTGTGTGTGTGTGTGTGTGAGAGTTTGTTTTTGTGTAATGACAGCATAGGAAGTTATCATGAGGCAGAGTTGTGACATAACCTGTTTTCAATCACATTTCAAGGCACCACAGGATGAGTGATGAATGACTCTCTGCCCCTCTGTCTGCATATCTATCCATCCATCTCTCTATCCCTTCTATCATCTACATATCTATACATCCCTTGCTATCTATGAGATCAGTGGTATACATTACAGTAACACTTGTGCGACTTAATTCTCACACACACACACAAATATGTCAGTAGGTAATGTGGAACATGTCTGTTAACACCCATCAACGAGTTCTCCAGGTCTGTACTCACACACACACACACACACACAGGACGGAATGAAACAACGGGGACGTCTGCCAAAACATTAACTCATGCTAGAGGTCATAAATCTCTCCGTCTTTACACCCTAACCTTTAAGCGAAGGAGACATCCTGACGCCAAGGCCGCGTGTGACAAATACACACCTACGCATGCATGTGTGCAAAAGACTCGCGGATATAACACACACGAAACGCAGCCGCACGCAAGCACGCACTGACTCACACACACACAAACATGAGGCACCTATTTCAGCCATGCATTCCTACACACACACATACAGACACATATATATATATACACAGGTGCTTGGTTTTTAAGACGTCTGGAGGCGTGGTGGACAACGCAAACGCACCTGAAGCGACGGCGTGCTGCTCTGAAGGCTGAACGCAGTAAATCTGAAAACTTCTGCAGGCAACCAGACTATTGATCGGAATCAATAAGCAGCAAGCATTTCTAACACAAGTGCCAATTTTCTTGAGCTGTAATGGGGGCAAAAAAAAATATCAAAGCATTCAAGGACGTAAAATACTGGCCAACGGGTTGAAAAAGGACGCACACACACACACACACACACACACACACACACACACACACACACACACACACACACACACACACGTAGTGAGAGCGTGCTAACCTGCAGAAAGCAACACAGCTCTCTGAGCTGCAAACATCGACCTATCGCACGGAGAGCAGATGTTTTATAATTGACAACAATCATAATGGCTGCATTCCATTTAGGTGTGGCATCGTGTTGTTAGCGTTAATCATGCTTTGATGAGGAACATGTCTGCTTTCTGTTCTGGCTTCATTTAAACTATATTGCATTTACATAGTTGGTACTATGAACTGTCAATCTAATTAATATATATAATCTGTCTAAATCTAATAAAAATATCACCACAGCAATGCACGAGTCCTTTAAAAACCTGGGAAACTTTGAAGCTTCAAACTTCTTCTCATGCATCCAAACTATGTTCTTACCCAGATAACTATTGTAAATTCTATTCTGATAAAAATAATATTTCCATTAGGTGCAATAAGCAAGAACACTTGTGTGTGTGTGTGTGGGGGGGGGGGGGGGGAGGAGATTGAATATTTTAGTGTGATACTTTTATCTACCTTTGTTGAACACACTTATTGTAAGTCACTTTGGATAAAAGCGTCTGCTAAATGATCGTAATGTAATGTAATGTAATGATACATTATGTCTAAGCCAGCACACAAGAGAATATGTAATATATATACAGTAAATGTAATTCAGATAGAAGTTAAGATATTTTTCTAATTTTGCAGTTATTTAATTGAGAAATCGACAGAATCAACACTTTAAAAGGTTAAAAGGTGCACTCAAGGTGAATGTGTCTCAGGCTGGTCTGTGGCGCCATCTAGTGGCCACGGCTGAAACACAGGCAAGTCTAGTATTTACACTTTTTCTTCCAAAGTGAGAATTTGACAATATTAACTGTTATGGTGTTTGATCTGTTGTGAAATCCAAATTGATCTTAAATTTATTGATCTTTTCTTATCAATGTGAACACGTAGGATTGATGTTGAACAGTGGCGAGTGTCAATGTGTGTGTGTGTGTGTGTGTGTAATTGTCCCTATAATAACACTGGATAAAGACGTTGAGCTTCCTGCACTGCAGTACAATCACGGTTCCTCATAACGCACTGTGTATTCTCTCTACCACACCCCCTTCCATCACCACTACCATACACGCTCACACACAGGCAACACCCCTTCATCAGACAAGACCATTGTTGCCTAGCAACACCCTGCCGAGTGGCCCAGGGGGGGCGGGAACAAGGCGTTTGGCTTCCGCAGTAATTACAGAGCGTGTGCGTCTGTGTGTGTTTTCTGGGCCATGCCAGGTGTGTGCGCGTGTTTGCGTGCGCGCATGTGTGTGTGGGGGTCAGTTGAGAAAACATGTTAATGCTACTTTGAATATGAACAAAGAGAACTTTGAAAAATATAGGAAGGTTAAGTGTACGGTGGGTTTTTTACCAGCATATTAAATATAAATACAAAGTATATGAGGATAAATGTATTAAATACATTACTGCACTTCACATATTCTTCCACTTGTACTTGTACATGGTTACATTTTCTATAATAATCGATGAGGCTTGTTCTTAGTGATTAAGTTTACTTCTCTATCATATACACACACAGGCAGTATTTGGCTGTATTATACATTAATGTCTGTGTGTGTGTCGCCGTGTTCATGCCCCTGATGTAGGTTAATGTTACTGTGTTGGTGTTGGTGGCCCTGGCTGCCGTCCTAGAAGCCTAAATACGTCCCTTGTGTGCCGGTGGCATTCTCAGATGCCTGGTGGCTAATGAGGTTTTCTGCTTGGCTGAGGTCACTCCTGACTCAGCACAGGTTTCTCTGCACATGCAGGACGAGGAGGAGGAACCCCCTGCTTAGGACACACAGAGCTACGTTTGCTGGAAACTACCCAACAAATCTCCCTTGCGGTTTGATAGAAAGTGGGACGGCAGATGTGTGTTACCTCAGCTCGACACAGTCAACACAGTCCTGGTTCAGACCCGCCTGTGGCCTTTCTGTGTGGAGCTCATTAGATCGCAGAGCTCCACGAAAAAATGTTTATGTTTGAGGGAATCTTGAGAGCAAACAAACAAAAGGGCCGTAACCTAACCTCAGTGTAGTAAGTAGACGTGGTGAAGTACTGACGAGGAAATGGAATCATTCTGGTGCCACAAATGGACTTCCTCTCTTTCTTCTACTTCTCTAATTGTTAACCGTTTCCCCAAAAAAACTTTTTCTGACACATTCAGGGCCTCCTATCTGTCTGATAATCTTCTAACTCAACCCTATTCATAAAATCTTATCACAATAAAACAGTTAAATAGTTTTAAACATTCCTTAAGATTTAGTGGATTTAGTAGATGTAGGTCAATGCATCCCTTTGTCTTCTCGACTCTTCTTTGCATATTTATATTATTATTAATTATTGTTCATATTGTACAGTATTTCATGTCGTTAACTTGTGACACACACGCCTCCCGCTCGCCCAACCCCCCACAAGCGCACAAGTCGCCGCCCTTCTTCCCTCCTCGCTCTCACACCAACATGACCACCGAGGACGCGCGGGGCATCATGGGGGCTGTAGTCTCCGCCGCCCAATCCGGATGGAGAAGGCGAGGCTTCACCAAAATACAACTCCCATCTGGACCTTCGCACGCCGCGCGCTGTCATCCAATCTGAATAAGTGGGAGGAGCGCGTCCGCCCACAAAAGCCACAGCTCTCTCCCCGTGTCTCCCCCTTAAACTAAATATCAATTGTGCACGAAAAAAAAGGGAAATACGCGTAAAATAGCGGCACCGGCTACGGTTTGTTTTCGGTGCGCGGACGGACGGCGGCGCGTCGTGCGGCAAGAGGAACGGCGGCGGCGGGGCAGAGCGGCGGAGAGAGAGAGGGTGTTGTCCTGATGCTTAAATGGAAGTGGGTGGGCCTCCGCGGTCACACACCGTCAACTCCGCTGTGGATATCGGCCTGACAAACGTTAATTTGCCCGTTCATGGACTCTCTGCCCGGTGAAAAGGAGGCATATACGGCGGTCGCTGCGAGGAGGAAGAAGTGCCGGGGGACGGACTCGGTGTCCCCGCTGTTATTTCCGTTATTCGGGGGGCGCTTGCTTGATTGTGGCTTGCGCTTTTGGCACCGCCCTTCCTGGCCGGTGGGAGGTTTCGTCGAACGGGCAGATCCGCCACGGCCCAGCGTTGAACATTTAGGCCGTCCTCCGCCTCTGTGCCCGGCCGGCCTTCTACCGTGAACTACACCCTCTCCCTCCCGGTATATTAATGCGTTATGAGCGGTAGGTACCCTCCCCCCCCTCTCCGTCTCCACCCCTCTCTCTCTCCCCCCTGACAGATAAGAGGCTCTGAGCCCCTGTGATATTGATGATGAGGTTACTGGTTACTCCTCTGCCATTATTGATCAGCTTTGTTTGTGCTTTATCAGGACACTTACGTAACTACCTACATAATCTCACTGTGTCCAGGGACATGTTGTTATTCGGAACAGTATCTATGGTGATGATGATGATGATGATGATAATAATGGTAGAATGTGGGGCTATTCCGGCTGTAACATTAGATTTTACTCCCTTGTTCTTTTTGCAGACTCCAAGAAGGAAACTTTGGGAAGTGAAGGAGGGAAAGCGTCTAAAAAGGGGAAAAGTTCTGGATCACAGGTATGAGAGGGAAATAAGAAGAGTTTGTGCTCTAGTCGAGTAGTTCTTGTTCCTGCCTGCAGGCCTGAGTGAGCGGTCCTCCCTCCCCTCTCAGGCTGGCTGCTCTGGGGGCGTTGCTCTGGCGAATTACACTTCCTGCTTCTGTGCAGCCCCGCTGAGATCCAGCCCAGAGCCTCATGAATAGATCTTACACGGCTGTCACACTACCAAAGCACTGTACTTTGAATTAGCCTCAGCAATGATTTGATTCCTCCTATGGATTTATTCTAACGGCCTGCAGCTTTGGTACGTGGGAACACAGGGGTGGAGATGATGTTTGCAGCTGATTTGGCTTTTTTTTCCTTTTTTTTTTGAAAGGGTGCATATATCTTAAAGATTGCTTTTAGCCAGGCTGTTTTGTCTAAGTGCATTGTTGCTGTGTTATCTCTCATGCTGTTGTGTTTGTTACCAAGTCCAGGCTGTTTCTATGCAGTGGTGAAAGACGTATAACATTAAATATTTGCTTGCGACCTAGTTCCTTTGAGTGAGAGAGAGAGAGAGTGTGAGAGAGAGAGAGAAAGAATGAGAGAGAGAGAGAGAGAGGCATTTTCTTCCAGTGTTCTGAGAAAAGAGAAATGTGGTTCTCACACGCCCACCCACTCGCTTCCTGTAATACCGCCCACTTCCACTGACAGCTCTCTCTTTCTCGCTCTCTCTCTCTCGCTCTCTCTGCTTTCCCTTCTTACTCTTTTCATCTCTGCCCGCCTATTTTTTTACTCTTGTCCTCGAACAAATGTTCCTTGTGTCCGTGTGTGTTTGTATGTGTGTATGCATAATGTGACCTGTCGCTGCCCGTCCCTGCCCGTTGGGTTTTTCCACTCTCCTTACTCTCTTGTTTGTGTATGTGATCTCCATGTGCATTTCCATCTGTCTCCACCCCTCCCTCTCCCTCTCTCCCTCCCCTCGTCGCTTCTTGTTTAACCTTTTCTCTCCCTGTCTCCGCCCCCCCCCTCTCCATTCTTCCTCCGCCCCCTCTCTGACCTCGTCTCCTCCAGGATTCCTCTCAGCCCTCTCCACTGGCTCTCCTGGCAGCCACCTGCAGTAAGATCGGGGGGCAGGGGGGAACAGAGGGGCTCCAGGCTCAGACGGGGGTCCAGCAGATCCAATTCCAGGGCGGTCAGATCCAGCTGCAGACGGGTCAGCTCCAGGGTCAGATCGTGGTGGACACGGCCGGGGGTCAGACCCTGGTGCCTCAGCAGCTGGAGCTGGTCCCGGCTCAGTTCACAGGGAACGGCTGGCAGATCATAACAGCAGCACCAACTATGGCCAAGGAGAACACCAACCAGCCCGTCGCCGTGACTGTGGCCACCACTATGGCCAATGACAGCTCACCTGGTGGACGCAAAGTGAAGACGGTGGGCCAAGAAGTGGTACGCAGCACCATGTTGTATTTATGTATCACACGTCTGTGTGTCCTCTAACTCTGTCACTGTCTCTCCTCTTGTTTATCGGGTAGGTGAAGGCAGTAGGCGGGGCTCTAGCCAATCAGCAGCAGCAGCAGCAGCAGCAGCAGCAGTTTCAGATCATCCAGGTCCAGAACCTGCCCAGTGCTGGGGGCGGAGTCCAATACCAGGTCATCCCACACTTGCAAACTGCAGACGGACAGCAGATCCACATCAGCTCCGCCCCCACGGCCTCCATCGGGACTCTGTCAGAGCAGGTCCAGTTTATCCAGACTCAGACACCGGGCCAGACCCAGGCCATTCTTCAGCCAGCCAACCAGCAGACCATCCTGACGAGCTCAGGCAATCAGACCGTCCCGCTGCAGATCCGACCCGCTCAGTCCATCCCGCTGCAGCTGCAGACTCTGCAGGGCTCCCAGGCTCCTGTTATGACCACTGTACCCATAAACCTCGGTGGCATGACCTTGGCTCTGCCTGTGATCAATAATATTGGAGGGGGCGGGGCTGTGCAGCTTATCCAATCAGCCGATGGCACATTTTCTGTTGCCAATGGCAACCAGCTCATGACAACAGCATCGTCCGTCGCGACATCAAGTGGCACGATAACGACCATAGCCGACAGTGACGGCATGTCTGATGGGACACAGCTGGTTTCTGCGGGATCTGAGGGTGGGGGCGCTGACGCACAGAGCAGTGAGGTGGACTCTCAGAACCTGAATCAGGCCAACGGGCTGCAGAATCAGTCAGAGGCAGCAGGAACCATTCAGCAGGTCATCGTGGGCCAGGTGGGACACCAGTTAGTACAGCAGATCCAGCTGCAGCCTCAAGCTCAGAGTCAAGGCCAGCAACCTCAGCACATTCAGACCCTCCAGCTGGCCCCGGGACAAACCCTGCAGCCCATCCAGGCCTTCCAGAATCCAGCCCAGGTCCTTATTCGCACTCCCACTCTGTCGCCCTCTGGGCAGATCACCTGGCAGACGCTGCAGCTGCCCGGAGGAGTGTCGCTGCAGGGCGGCTTAGGGACGGCGGTGCCACAGCAGCTAACTCTGGCCCAGGTGGCCGGCGGGGGGGGCGGAGGCCTGGTCTCCCTCGGCGGGGCTCCGCTGACGCTGAGCGCGGCCCAGATCAACCCGGGATCTGGGGTACAGACGGTCAGCATCGCAGGGTTGGGGGCCACAGGGGTTCAGATGCAGGGTGTGCCCCTCACCATCACTGGTCTACAGGGTAAGGACACACTGAGGGAGAATAATGTGGAGTGTTGAGGATCGGCCTGGGAGAATGTGGCCACAGCAGTTTGGTTGAGCACTGAGTGAATTAAGAAGTATTGATTTGTGGTTTTCCTGAAAATATGATCCGCTCTCTGTGTATTCAACAAACACACACACACACAGTTTTGGAATTTCTTTCCTTCCCGTCTCATCTTCTCTGTCATCACCCCTCAGGTCAACCACAGGGTCAGGATGGGGTCAAAGTTCAATCGTCTCCCGTGACCGTCACTGTGGCGTCAGGTTCATCGATGAGCCCGGACCAGCTGGGCTCCGTTCAGAGCTCTTCAGACCAGGAGGGACCGCCCAGCAAGAGGCTTCGGCGAGTCGCTTGTTCGTGTCCTAACTGCCGAGATGGAGAGGGAAGGTACGGGGTCAAAGGTCACGGGCCTTTGGGGTTTCATTCCGTTTGCCATTTGACATTAGAGCAGTGCAATGCAAGAGATCTGACCCCTGACCTTTCAGAATGACCCACTTGGTTTAGTATTGTAAAAAAAAATTCATGCTGACATGCTTGAGGTGGATGTGGTGGCGAGTTGATGAAGGAGTAATCTGCACAGGAACTTGAAAGCAAACGGCGCCAGACACGACGTCTCGTCTCTCTTCACATCCGGGTTTTGGTGTAACGGATGTTCAGAGAAGCGCAGCGCAAAAGAAGAGGAAACCGATACTGAGAGTACGTGACAGGTGTAGCAGACGGAAAGCAAGCGACCATCAAGACCACGATCAGGCTCATGTTCAAGCGTCCACACAGTGAAAAGTGATATGATGGAAACACTTCAAACTCACTTGAGTTTTTGAAAGCTCAACTTTGCTATTTTGGTTATATTTTGTGCAAAACTGGAATGGAAACTACTAACTTAAAGAAGTTTTCCTTTAGTGTAATTCTAGTGTGTAAGTGATGAATAGTCTCTGATCTAAGGATTACAGGTACATAAGCATTCATACACCGTGTAGAGTCCTGTGTTTACCTCGGCACACACCTGAGTTGAGTTTTGCGTTTCAGGAACAGCGGCGACCCCTCGAAGAAGAAGCAGCACATCTGCCACATGGAGGGCTGTGGGAAGGTGTACGGCAAGACGTCCCACCTGAGAGCCCACCTGCGCTGGCACACCGGCGAGCGGCCCTTCGTCTGCAACTGGATTTTCTGCGGCAAGAGGTTCACCAGGAGCGACGAGCTGCAGAGACACCGGAGAACACACACGGGTAAGGACTCACAGTCATTGGTTTCTAGAATGATATGCGACTAACTTAGTGGACGTCAAAATCAGTTCACACCTGTGTTTTGTAGCGGTACCATCATGGCCACTCCATGGATCTCACAGGCCAGAGCAGATGGTGTAGATGGCGTTTTCTTTCTTGTTTAGGTCATCACATCTACTTCTCTCTCTCTCTGTCTTTAACCCTTCCATCTCTCTCTTCCTGCCCCCCCTCAGGAGAGAAGCGTTTCGAGTGTCCCGAGTGCTCCAAGCGCTTCATGCGCAGCGACCATCTCTCCAAACACATCAAGACCCACCAGAACAAGAAGGGCGGCGCCGCCGTGGCGATCATCACCACCGACGACATGGAGGAGGATGCGCCCGAAGACCTGGGCGGATCCCCTCAGATTGTCACCGTGGCGACCCTCTCCCGTGACTCTGACCCCGCGACACCTACCACCTCCAATCACCTTGAGGAAGAGGAGGAGGAAGAGGAGGAGTTTGAATAGTGCGACAGAGGCCTGTGTTCAGCGGGGAGCAGTGGGGGACGGGACGGGGGACTTCCTGTTTTTGGAGGTCTCTGCAGTGACTGAAGGTGGACGTTTTGTTTGACTTATCAGTTTATTTGTTGGACTCAAAAGAGACAAATTATTATTTGATGACCAGAAAACAAAAATATAAATGTTGCAATCTAAAAAAAAACAAAAACTAACATATATAATAATGAAAATCTAGCCTAAAAGTATGAGAGAGTAGTTTGGCATTTGTGAAATGAAACTAATTCTATAATAATTCCACGTGTGGTGAGGGAAGAAATCTAAGTGTTTAGATTAGCACAAAACAGAGGGACCTGCTGGATCTGAAACCATCCGACGTTCAGAGACGTTTGTAACAGAATCTATCTCTATGCACAATGTGGTGTTCCTGTGTTGTACAGTGGGGACAGTGCCGAGGTCAATCATTATACAGGACAAGCGATAGAGCAGGGGCAGCGTTGGGATTATGTGTGTGTGTGTGTGTGTGTGTGTGTGTGTGTGTGTGTGTGTGTGTGTGTGTGTGTGTGTGTGTGTGTGTGTGTGTGTGTGTGTGTGTGTGTGTGTGTGTGTGAGCATGCGTTTGTATTCCCATGCTGTCACCCAGACGACTTGCAGAACTTTAGAGAGTGGTCGGTGGTTCAGGTTTCAGTCCTCAGATCAGATTCAGGTGTTGTTTCCTTTGTGACCAGTCAACAGATAAACTGTTACTAAAGCAGAAAGAGGAGGGGGGAGGGGGGGGGGGGAGGGAGGAGGGATTCTGAAATAATACGTAGAAGAAAAGCACATATAAAAAAAAAAAAAGATTTATAAATGATGCATTCCTATCGAGGCGCAGTGGCCATTAGAAAAAAAAGGGTTTCTATAGAGGAAAAACAATCTAGCTTTCTACAACTTTGTTTGTGTAGTGAAAGCAATACTATAACGACAATCTTAGTGGAACCATGTTTACATTGTAAGGGGAGGTTTTCTCTGTTCCTAAAGCAAAAGCCAGTCACTCAGAGGGCGGCGCTGACGTCCCCGCCACGGCATCACGGCCACGAGTTTGAATGTGCGTGCGTGCGTGCGTGCGTGCGTGCGTGCGTGCGTGCGTGCGTGCGTGCGTGCGTGCGTGCGTGTGTGTGTGTGTCGCTCGTGGATCTGAAAGGCCAAGGAGCGAGTACCGGTCAGTTAAAGGAAACTGGTGGTTCGGTTTGGACAGCAGCACTGCCGCAGTGATGGGGGGGTGGGTGTGAGGGGGGAGGGCGCCCTTGTCTGACCCACCTCCAGCTTTGTCACGTGACCAACGTACCGCCATTTGCCTTAACACACGAGCTGTCGTACAGAGAGTGAGGACCACTGTTGGAGAAAAGACAGGAGAATAAAAGTTGCGAGAAATAAGGGCTGGAAAAGTTACAAGTTAAATATTTCACGAGAGGGGAGGAAAAAAGTTAACATATCTCGAAATTAAGCTTGGAAGCGTTTTCTCAGCAGTGGCCCCAGGGCTCCATCGGACAGAGGGAACGCCAGAGGGTGGTGGACGGAAACAAGAAGTGTGTGTGTCAGACACTGTCACACACACACCCCTGGGCCCCAACTCTGCTGTGTCACGAGGGGCCAAACACATCGACAAGAGGGATGGCGGGCTGTGGGTGGTTTAGTTCCGTGGATGTTCTGAGATGTTTTCTGGTGGTTGTTGCTCTGTGTTAGTTTGGTGGATACGTTCTTTTTCAAATTAAAAGATTCTTATTTTAGATTTTTATTTTATTTATTTTTTAAATCAGCCCCCCGCCCCACTCAGTTTCCACACACACACACACACGTAACATACACACAGGGCCCCCCGCTGTGTACGGCTAATTTATTATTTATCCTTAATTTGTACTATTTGCCTTTTGCTGGACTTGTATTTGTGCGCGTTGATTGCGAGGTTGTGTACAGCATGTTTCAGTTCTTTGCAGTCGTGCTGCTTTCTCTCTTCTTTACTCTTCGTGCTTCTGTTTTGTTTTTGTTTTGTTTTGAATTCTAAGTCTGACCATTGCTGTTTGTTTCTTCTTCCTCTCTGCGCCATAACGTGTTTTTGAGAAAATAACAAAAAAGAAGAAAGCAAAAAATTTATGATCGTTTCAAAAAGTTGAAAAAGGTTGATACCAAACAAATTTAGATGTTTTCGGTAATATTTTGTGTGACAAACCGACTTTTTTTCTTTGATATTTTCTAGTGACATCTCATTTGTAAATCTTTTTCTAAAGATGTTTGTTCGTCTCCATGACATTTGATAATGGGTTTTTGCCAGGTTAGCCTCAAAGGCTTCACTTTATTGATATTTTTAAAAACAGCTTTGTACAAATGTGTTATGTCAATGAAAAGAAAAAAAAAAACTTCAAACGGAAACGATGCTTTGCCTGCATAACACTTCACAATAAAGTGATTAAAACCGTCTCTTAATCCCTGTGCTGCCTTTTATTCTGAAGCTCCATCTGCTGGTGTAACGAGAGAGACACACACACACACACACACACACACACACACACACACACACACACACACACACACACACACACACACACACACACACACACACACACACACACACACACACACACACACACACACACACACACACACACACACACACACACACACACACACACACACACACACACACACACACACACACACACACACACACACACACACACACACCTGATATGCAGCCTCACTCTTGCTCACACACATTCCATTATAATGAAACCTCATCAAAGCTCCAGTGACCTCTGACCTTGCTGTGACCCTTTACAGCCCACGTACCTGGTCATTATGCGGGATCAGCCGAGTCATCGTCACCTCGGGGAGACAACAGCTGACCTGGACGTGAACCCCACTCACCTGGGGAAACAACACCAGAACCACACATAGACAGACACACACAGACACACACAAACACACGCACACACTTGCCTGCACTCTTCAGCAGGCATTACTGCAGTACAAATGCGTGGCCGTTTTGAACTCATGTCAGGCTGCATTTTCCTCCTGTTCCCTTTGTGGCTTTGCTGACGTCTGTGGAAGCTGAGACGAGCGTCCACAGTGCAACAACACATGAAATACCCTGACAAAAACACACAGAACCTGTGCACATTGTCATGGTAACGCACACTTTATTCATCTTAACATTGGACTAGAATGCAACGATATCTTTCAGTTGTAGAAAACCAGCAGGGATAAAAACAGACAGCAGATGAAGAGTACAAACACTCAAATGAACGTATGCAGTAAAACAAAAAACAACTTAAAATCAAGTATTGATTTTAGCTTAAAAACAAACATCTCTGCATCTTATATAGACTCTGGATATAAAACACATTTAACAGTGTAGGGGCCTGTAATCTGCAGCCAATCACATTGGCTTACTACAGAGTGAAAAACATACAGGAACAAACAGTTATGCACTCACTTTTGTTTCTCTGATTAAAAAGGTAAAGGCTGGTCTAAACCTAAACGTGTACATTAAACTGAGTACTGCACTATTGTATAGCGTGGGTACCTTCACCAGGTACCTCTGGGCTTCCACCTGGACTCTACAGCAGCTCCTTCTGGATGCTGTGAGGGAGAGAACAGAACAACAGAGCTTTAAATCCACAACCTCAAACCCAAAGTATTACACAGCCACATGAGGCTTTTGGCTCCTCCTCCTCCTCCTCCTGTAGCTGGCTTACCTCTCCAGATATTTGTGGACGTTATCGTGGCCGTTGTAGCGAGCCAGGCCCACCAGGATCCCGGTGGCACAGCGGCCCTCCTTCTTCCGACACAGGCTGCAGTTACACATCCCTCTGCAGATGGGACACGACCACGTCTGCGACAGAAAAACAACTTTAATGTGAGCCACCGACATCTGTGTGTGTGTGTAACACAGTAACAGAGACCTTCAGTGTTATGGAGGTTGCGTGAATTAAACCAAACCCACAACGAACCAACCAGACAGTAAACGTATGTGTTGCTACTGACCGGGTCGAGCAGGACATCGCGGACCTCCTCTCCGTAGCGGTTCTTCAGGCACGGCCCGCAGAACTGACCTTTGCCCCCCCCACAGAAACCACTGCGACACACCGTCTTGGTGTCCAGAGTTTTCTGTCGGCACTGGTGGCACGAGCTGCCCTGGAAGGATCACACACACGAAGACACAGTGAGCAAGCTGGACACACACGCACGTGAACATGGCGGACAGCGCGGAGGCCCGATGTGACTCACGTTCTCTTTGTCCCAGATCTTGTCTTTGCTGCGGTCCGCTATGTTGTCCAGGTCTTCTTTGGTGATTTCGTCCACCGACCTCACCACATACTGGCTCCTCCTCGAGGGGCTCTTCCTCTTCTTCTCTCGGCCCTGACCCACATGTTCTCCGTCCACCTGTGGTTGATCATAGGCGGTGCCAGACAGAAGAGGGTGCTACAGAGGCGGCCATGGATGCATTTGTGACAGCGTTTAAAGCAGTTTGTTAGCTGACCTCCACCAGCCTCCTAATGTCTACAGTCTTGGGGCCTCTCCTCCTGACGGGATCTTCACTCTTCTCCTCAACCGCAAAGTTCTCACGGGGTCGGGCCTTACGTGATGGGTTCCTCCTCTCCGACACGGCCTTCTCCGACCTGCGTTGCTGCTTCTTCTTCTTCTGAAGAGGAGAAGGAGGCTGCGTTTGTGAGTGCATATTTGTATATTCAGTCTGAGGCTGTTGTGGCCTTCATTTTGGCCTGTAAATTGCAGCTTCCTGTGTGCGTACTCACGTGAGGGGTGCTGGGTGGAGTCAGCTCCACTATGTTCTTCAGGTCGGCAAACAACTTGGCCAGCTGAAAGACAATGACTGGGATTCAGCGAGAACGCTGCAACAACAGAGTGGACAGACAGGTGATGTGGGAAGTACGACACCACAGCAGGCAGACGGCGTTCCTCACCATGGCTTTGTTCTCCTGGATGTTCTTGTCTCGCTTCTTAAGTGTCAGGACCTCTTTGCCTCCTTCCTCGTCCTCCTCTTTCTGTACCCTCCTCCTGGGTCTCCCTGAGGCAGCAGCTGTTTTGACTTCTGTCTCCTCTGGTTTGGGGGCCGAGAGCCTTTTGACGGGAAACCTGAGGGGCACAATGAAAGGAAACAGGCAGGTGTTTCTTTGGGTGCTGTGTACGCACAGGAAGTTACAGGTTAGGATGGATCCTGCAAGAACCACCGCTAGATTGAGAATGATCCTCGGTGACAAGAGATGGAACAAAGTGATCGTCTGAGCGTTTGCAACGTTTCCATATGGTTCTACTGCTGTATGTCACAGAATTGCATGTAAACACACTCAAGATGATCATCTTGGGATACAAACATGGGGTTACTGCTGGCTTGCTCAATCAACAGTGCACACTGTAAACAGTATATACACACACACACACACACACCTCAGGGCTACACAAAGACTCCTCTTCTTTGGTGGGGGAGCGCCCTCGCCATCAGAATAGAAACCCGTGTCGACGTCGCTGTCCTCCTCCGACTCCATCGCCTGCAGGAACAAAACACAGGCAGGTTGTTTCTACAGCTTCACTCTTTACATCAAGCAACATGGTTTCATTTTAACATCTCCCTACTTTGGTCTTCAGTTGTGCACAAGACACTCCTCTCTCGTCTTCCTCCTCGTCGCTGAAGCCCTCAAACTCCTCATCCTCATTGTCTGAGTGGCTGAACAGACGAGTCAGCTCAGCAGTTATGAACTTGGACTTGAAACACAAAGCCTGTAAGCAGACAGACAGACGGACAACATATTTAACAAGGTTCCACAAAACAAATGCCGTTGAAGTCTCCCTATTGGACACTAGGGGGAGCTGTACACCATCAGAAGGTACCCTTGGCCCCTGACTGGAAGCTGTGTGGGTGCCCCTGAGTTCAGCTACTCAGCCATGTCCACACAGTTTACCTGAGTCACCAGAGTCAGGGCCAGATGTCATCAGAATAAATATCAGCTTATCAGTTTGGAGTTTACTTTGAAAGGCAAAACCAGAGACAGATGCATGATGGATGTTTTTTCTTCTTTTTCAATCCAGACGGAATTTTCCACCTTTGCAGAGTTTAAAATAAATGCAATAGTCACATGGCAACCAACATCATCCCTTTTTAAATCATCAATAAAGACTTTTAGACAAGATCCATTCATCAATTGGTTTGGTTTAGGCATTACTCGTAGGATGCAAGTGTATCTGCTGAATCAGATACAAAGGTGATCTTCTGTAACGACATTAGTACAGGATTTGATGCACGATGATGAAAATAGACTCACAGATTCATGTTGCCTCTTCATCTGTCGGGTTGGAAGCGTATCCATTATACCCATACGTCAGTGTTAAATATGTAAATACAAAACTACGGGCATTCATTTTGAAATATTGACCTTCGACCTACTTTTTGGTAGTGTAGTTATTTTTCATAAAGACAGAGAGAGGGCGAAATAAATAGAGAGAAACGGAGAGAGAGAAGGAGAACCGGAGGGTTGCCGGTTCGAGCCCCTGCCGAGGTGCCCCTGAGCAAGGCACCGAACCCTCAATTGCTCCCCCCTCTGCGAAGGGTGGTAATGTAATGTAAGTCGCTTTGGATAAAAGCGTCTGCCAAATGATCGTAATGTAATGTAATGTAATGAAAGATCTACGTTCACATGAATGGAGCAGCTTGAGCTCGGCCAAGCTAACAATACCACGTCGTGACTAGGAATTGTGGTCTTTGTTTTCAAACGAACGGCAAAAGCAGACTGAGGAAAAACACGTAAACGCATTATCAACACAATTACCTTTCTTCTGGGTGCCATTTCCTCACTTTTGTCTCATTAATTTTCGACCTGGAGAAACTTTTGTCTTGAAAGACGAAACCCGATAACTTGTGGTAGATTTCAAAGAGAACCGCTGCACAGAGCCACTCTTTACAGCAGCGAGGGTTTTGTTTTTTACAAGCTTCTATGTGTGTCATTCATTAAGTTACAAAAATGTATATTTTCAATCGATGGTTATCAACTAAGTACTACCATAAAATTATTTCACCTATATTCTTGGTGTTTTTTGTAAAGAAGAAGCTTCCGTGTGCAACACTCGTTTCTGCTTCCCCCATATGAGCAATGGAACCGTCCAACGTTGCGCGCGAAAACATAGTGGGCGTGAACATTATCACAGAGCTGTTCCTCCCTGTAAAAAAAACGGCATTAAACTTTATACATAAAATAAACATTTTGAAGATACAACGGATATCGTTTCAAATGATGATTATCTGGGATTATGTTCTTTGCAATACTACTGTTAGACAGTAATTTATATAATATTCTTTCCAGCAACATTTTTTTTAAATGTATCCAGTGGATCTATGTCTGTCATTGATGTATGTATCCTCTCTCATTTAATTCCATAAAGGTGGAATCATGTTGGGATTTATAATACATTTGTATTGTTGTTGATTCTAGTAAATTCTTGTATTTGTGAAGTAAATGATTGATATTTTGTGCTGAGAGAATTTTGTTTATCATCATGTACACATGGAAACTCACACAGCTGAGGTTTAATCAATTTTATTTTGACAAACAGAATGTCAGAGTCCTGACTCACTGACAGGGAAAAAGTCCAGTCAACATGCGATTTTTGCAGACAAAAGAATATGTCTCTGAGCACAGTTTGTCATTCCATTTCTTTTCTGCCCCCCACATTGTGTGCGTACAACGTTCATCACCCTGATGGTTTGGCTCTCCAGTGTTCCAATCGGTATAGTCGACTGAAGACCCATCAGACCACATCCATGCTCCTTGCTTGTAGATGTCGGTGAGTCCAATCCAGCTCGGGTCTTGACCGGGGTCAGTGTTCGCGATCAGGCGCTGGACGAAGGCGAACTCCTCTGGACTGTGGACAGACACCAGGTTGGCCTTCTCAGAGACACAGAAGAGCTCTGCATCAGCCCAGTTCTTCTTTGTGGCGATGAACTTGTAGCAGCGGCCGCCAAAGCTGTTCCAGAACGGGGGACAGGGCATGTATGCTGCAGCTACAGGTAACGAATCATCTTCAAGGTTAAGTTCAGTTGGAGGCACATCACCCAGGGCCAAAGCTATCAGGCAGAGGAACCAGAGCATCTTGGACTGAGTGGAGCAGGACGAGGTGATGATGTGTTAGATGGAGCTGATCTGCACCTTTGAGTAGGAGCGAGAGCTTTCTAACGACGGACAACAGGTTGGGGTTGTTTATATCTGCTTTGAAGAGGGCGTTTGCATCGTTTGTGTGATGCAATTGGTCAGAAACATGTGGAAAGAATGAGTTCATGACTGGAAAAAAGCAAAGTCCACATGGAGATTTCACATAAAGCCTAAAATTGATTGATTTTGGAAATGTTATCTCAATCCTCCCACATGTTTGTCTCCTCTCCATTAGGGACATCATCACATTGATACCAGATTTAAGTGTCATCAAGTGGCAGATAACTAGCATTGCAGCTTTAAGCAGTTAACATCTTTTACTCTCAAGTGCAGAGTTCTGCATTATTGAAAATGTCAACATAAACAGAAACAATATGCAACTTCCTAAATACATTATTGGAATGAATACCTTATAGCACAGTTCTGTTCTATTCTAATCTCAACAAGGTTCTAGACATTATTGTGCAGTCCAAACAGGCCATTGGTCCCTTTCACATGTATGTTCTGATGAAGACAGGACCCTCACGTTCTGCCATTTCTCTGATGAATTGACACATTGGACCCCAGGGGGCGCTGTACACCATCAGCAGGTATCCTTGGTGACTAACTGGAAGCTGTGCGGGGATGTTCAGCTACTGGGCTGTGTCAACACAGTTCACCAGAATCACTAGAGTCAAGGCTGGATGTCATCAGAATAAATATCAGCTATCATTTTGGAGTTTACTTTGGAAGGCAAAACCAGAGACAGATGCATGATGGAGGTTTTTCTTCTTCTTTTAAAATCCAGATGGAAATTCCCACCTTTGGAGTATTTAAAATTAAAGTAATTGGTACATGAGAGCCAATGTCCTCCATTTTTAAATCATCAACACACATTATTGGCCAAGATCCGTTCATCATTTAATTGATCCATTAGACAGGATACATGACTTTATCTAAAAATAACTCTTATCAAAATACAGTAAGAGTGGGGGCTAGCCAATAATAGCTTAAATCAAATGCAAGGAAGTAAGTAAATAAGAATTTTGAGCCCTGTGGATTTTGGATTCTGGGCTAAACTCAGTAAAGCATGCAGGAGCACTGGAGAAGTCTTGTGGGTGATTTAGGCGTTACTCTCAGGATACAGTCACTAGTGGATCTGCTTAACCACAGGTACAAAAGTAATCTTCTGTATCTGTAGAAAACCGACAGAAGAGCAGGATTTGATGCACAGGCGGATCAAAGAGACAGTCTGATTGATTTGCCTCTTTATCTGTCTGACTGGAGTTTTGTCCAATCTGTGTTAATATGTAATTCCAACACAGTGGGCATTAATACAGAGGTGTTGACCTTTGACCTCCCCACTGCCTCATCATTGATTATGGGATGGTTCATATTTATGATGTAGTTCAAATAAAAAATGTAATATTACTTTTGGACATCAACAGGTATTACATTCTTTAATTTGTGATTTCTATGTATCTATCCTGTGAAATACACATCAATCAATTTGATATGAATATAAATGAAACACGCATACTCAATTGTATCTTTATAATGAAGGTCTGATGCATTTCAACATGGGAAAAGTTAACATGCTGAATCAGACAGAAGCATTACAATAAGACTTCTACAGACAAGCAAAGGAGAAGTGAGGGAACGATGGGCATCATTCCCATTTTAACCTCTATCAAACTTTGTCTTGGCTCTTTCCTCTCCATCATGTGCTTTGCTCTTCATGAAAGAGTCCACAGCACATCCATCACACCCTTAATGTGTCAGTGTGTGAGCACAATCCATGCACGTACAAGTAAGTGGACATCAGGTGAAGGTTTTTGGGAGTTTTTCCAGGTCTTCACTGAGCTCTGGGCTAAGTTCGGGAGCCGTGTGCTGCTGTGGGCGTGTAAAGTGTAAAGCCCAGAGAGACATTAGATATGGTATTGAGCAATACTGATACGCTTGATTTGATATAGAAAACATCCTGCTGGGAAAGGAGCAGCATTCACTTCTGGTTATAAAAAGTCAGCAGTTGTAGTCGTGCTGTACCTACACACACAGACACACACACACACACACACAAACACACACACAGTAGGACGTGCACACTTTTCTCATTTAATTCCATGCAGGTGGAAATGCGTTGGGATTTATAATATATTTGTTATTGTTGTTTCTAGTAAATTCTCATATTGGACACTCATATTCTACATACATATTTTTATATGTCATTGATATTTTGTGCTCAATGAAATCAATGTCCAATCTAACCAGTAAATCATCGTAAACACATGTAAACTCACAAAGTTGAGGTGTAATCAATTTTATTTTGACAAACAGAATGTCAGTCATGACTCAAAGACAACCATTAGCGGCAAAGGGTCCCATTGCGATGTTTGCAGACAAAAGAATATGTCTCTGAACACAGTTTGTCATTCCATTTCTTTTCTGCCCCCCACATTGTGTGCGTACAACGTTCATCACCCAGATGGTTTGGCTCTCCACTGTTCCAATCGGTATAGTCGACTGGAGACCCATCAGACCACATCCACGCTCCTTGCTTGTGTTTGTCAGTGAGTCCAATCCAGCTCGGGCTTCTACTGGGGTCAGTGTTCGCGATCAGGCGCTGGACGAAGGCGAACTCCTCTGAATTGTGGACAGACACCAGGTTGGCCGTATCGGAGACGCAGAAGAGCTCTGCATCAGCCCAGTTCTTCTTTGTGGCGATGAACTTGTAGCAGTGGCCGGCGAAGTTGATCCAGAACGGGGGACAGGTGCCGCGCTCTAGCACCGCCTCAGCATCATCTGGGAGAAGAGCCGGAGGAGGCACATCACCCAGAGCCAAAGCTATCAGGCAGAGGAACCAGAGCATCCTGGACTGAGTGGAGAGCAGGACGAGGTGATGATGTGTTAGATGGAGCTGATCTGCACCTTTGAGTAGGAGCGAGAGCTTTCTAACGACGGACAACAGGTTGGGGTTGTTTATATCTGCTTTGAAGAGGGCGTTTGCATCGTTTGTGTGATGCAATTGGTCAGAAACATGTGGAAAGAATGAGTTCATGACTGGAAAAAAAGCAAAGTCCACATGGAGATTTCACATAAAACCTATAATTTATTGATTTTCGGTAAAATTTGGACATAGTAAAACGCTGCTTTAGAAAAGACGAGTGGCTTCAACCGTGTGAGGGCTGCGGGGACACGAGGGGAGACATATTGCTTTGTGGTCTTCTTTTTTTTTTTTTTCCATTTACAACAGATAAATAACAACATACCAAACATATGCATATATTTACACTTCAACAATATTACAAAAGCCTTCAACGTGTCCTCGCTTGCATTGTGAACTCGTGTTCTTTGTTCTATCATGCAAACATGTTTAAACAACATTAATCTAAAAACAGAACTTTACATTGTGGTGACTGTGGCCATTGAAACGTTAAGTAGACACTCATCCCTCATCTGTCTATCTCCTCTCCATCAGGGCCATCGTCGCGTTGACACAAGCTTCTTGTGCCGCCAAGTGGCCAAAAATAAGTACTGCTCATTCATCTCTAGCATTGCTGCTCTCCTACTCTCAAGTACAGAGTTCTGTTATTGTTGGAAATCTCAACAGAAACAGAAACAGAAACATTTTGCCATTCCGGAATACACAAATAAACAATATTGGAATAAATAACTTATAGCACAGTTATTCAGCTCTTTTAACACATTGACCAGAAGTGCATGAGTGTGTCTTATTACAGGTTAATGTAAGCATGATGGCACTGAATATGAACAAACCACAGCTCTGACTGATCAATTCTTACAGGAGTGAAATCATTGACCTGGATTCTCAAGAGTCTTAAAGGGAAGTCGAGGTTATTCCTATCACACTGGATGCTTGATCTATATCTGAATATCTCTTCCAACGCAAGAATCTCAAGTGTTACATGTGTCTTTGCTTAGAAATGACATGACCCCTCATCATTTGAAGCAGCCAGCGGCTCAAGAGTTAAGAGTTCATTAAGAGTTTGAATTTTCTGCAAACTAACCGAGACCACAGAGCTGTGTATCTGCTCGGTGTCCACAGGGAAAGTCCAGGGAGCGTTAGCGACATCTAGAGGACTCGGGCGACCAATAACATCGGTATTGTTGAAACCAGAAATGCTGTTGGCACTAACTCAGTTTGGACGACAGAGTCCCAGTGTGATTGACAGCTGCAGCTCTGTGGCTCTCTGCCTTGAAATATAAAAACATAAAATACTTGTGGCACAGACGTATCCACACAAAACCAACCATGCGCTGCTAAAAGGACAGTTTGGCCTCTCGCCCTTTGCATCGTCTCCCTGACTCTGAGCTCTAAAGTTACCAGCCGGGCCGGAACAGACCGATGCAAACTCTGAGCTGCATCCTTTTACATCAGAGAGCACCGGACTCAATGATGCAGGCATGTCGCTCAACCATTTGAATAACAAATAGATGTTCTCACCGCACAGACCGCATCAGAAGAGATCTTGTCTGGTTGGATATCGTCCTCTGTCAACGTGAGGCTGAGACACACACGTGATTACAAGTGACCTCAGTTCATAATATGGCAGCATCTTTGTCGGTGAAACCTGTGAACCCAGTGCTTCCATCGTTCTGCCCAAAGCTTGTGCCTGTTCACACTGACGGGATCGCTTCTGTTTGCCGTTTCATCTTTTCAGTCAATAAGAATGCATTAGCAGTGTAAGAACCTCCTTAGGTGACACACGACACTGTGGAGTACTCCGCAGTGCTTTGACTCGTCTCTGTCAACATATTAATTACACCATCGAGGATTTTAAAAACAAAGGCAAAAAGTCTATGCTGGGACTGTGTTTCCATGGCAACCCCCCCAGGATGAGCGGGATACCGTGACACACACAGAAACCCCTGGAATCAGTCATGGGAAATATCAGAAAGCATCTCTGCCGGGAGTCAGACATGCTGTACGTGACGGAGCGGCGGCTTCATCACGCGGCTCAGCGCAGGAAATCAAACGCTACGACTCGAGTGCAAACATTCACAGATTCCTCAACAACTCAAGATCTCCACACCCATGCGTCGTGACTCTTTGTGGTGTTTGGCACTGAAAAATAGGTCCATAGGTCGGTAATACACCGAGCAAAGAAGCATCATTTACATAAACAAGACTGCTTAGAAGGGGAGAAGGGACAAACCAATCAGGATTCAGTATTCATGAACATATACCATGAGGTGCGGTGTCTGGAAAATTAAAGCACAGCGTCAAACCTTTCAAACACGGGAGGACAGGACACTTTTGGCCATAGACATCCGCGGTGAGAGAAAGGTGAAAAGGCGTACGTACAGTGTGAGCGGCGGTGCTGCTGCTGCTGCTTCAGTATTGGCAGCTACGAGAATTACGACAACGTTCACTGGAAAATGACCCAGAATAAATAAAACATAAGCACAAACACAAAATACATAAATAACTGTCACGTGTTATACTGGACATGTCACGGCGCAGGAGCTGCTGGGTAGGAGTGTGTGGAAGAAATATGAGTGGGAGGGGGGGGGAGAGGGTTTATGAGCGGACATGATGAAGAGGCTGGCAAGTCCTGGTTGATCTCCAGAGGGGCGGCGAGAGGTCGACAGAAATAAACATTCCACCTGCTGAACAGGCTAATAAATAACCAAAATCTCATCACAGGAACAAAATCAAGAGCATATTCAGTCCAATAGATACTGTACAAACTAATTACAATCTCCTTCACTCTCTCTCTCTCGCGGTGCAAAGTGTCTGTAGACGTCTCGGGAGGGGTTTGTGTTTGTTTTTAAACGTGTTGTGATGCCTTCATGGGCCACAGCGGGGCAGAGGCAGAGTGCAGCTCTGTGTCCTTCAGGTTCAGGGGTCACCTTAATACACACGCCACCTTATTGTCCACTTGGCACTAGTGTTAGAAGTGGGATTTTGTGTGTGTGTGTGTGTTTGTGTGAGTGTGTGTGTGTTTATGTGTGTGTGTGACATTTCGCAGTACAAAGCGTCGTCCATGTCACGTATATTCAGTGCTGGCATTTTCTACTGTGCTTTGTCTATTGTTGGTGTGTGTGCGTGTGTGTGTGTTCAGGCGCGCGGCTCCAGTTTGTGCGACAGCTCGAACAGCGTCTGCTGATTGTCGATAATGTGCAGGTAGTGAACGCTCGGCCTCACCTCGGCGCCGTCGCCTCCGATCACCTCGTTTCCTAAGAGACAGATGTAAAAATAAAGGCGCAGATTAGTAACACCGTTTATTAGAGAAACACACACACACACACACACACAGGCAGTATTATGGCTACGTGTAAAGAGCAGAAGACTCTGGAAATGGTTGCTTAGAAACTGTGAGTGAAAACTGAGTGGGAGAGACTCAGAGAGAGATTCAGGTACGGGTGCAGTGTGCCGACTCGCCTGCAGATGGCAGTAAGATCCAAACACAAACACAAACCAAAGTCAACTGGAGATGCTACACCTGCGCGACAGGTTCAGTGAGTTTATCCTGGTATAATGAATGAAGGCTTCGGCTGGAGTGCACGTGAAAACAAAGGCACAGGTACAATGGTGTGTGTGTGGGGGGGGGGGGGGGGGACACACACACACAATGATGTGGTTGCATGTGTAGCAGACTCATTCATTCATGCATACACGCCACGCCCCCTACAATTTGGCAGCGAAGGATGTCAAACCGGAATAGAGCATCAGAAAACAAAGGCGGCACTTTTATCCGGCTTGGCCCACATGGTGTAAAACTCCACCGGTTGACCGTAGACGGAAACGTGAATGGGCGTGGCCTGTATGAATGGATACGGGCAGACTTAAGGTTTCAAACGTAAACTTGTTATAAATGATAAACGCCCCGAGTGGTCAATCAAAGCGCATTATGTCACATCATGAACCTGCTGGAGCTGCGGTGTTTACGCCGGAGAGTGAGGCAGAAACGCCTATGGGAACTCACCTGGTTGGTCGCTTTGACAGTGGCGAATCATCCGCACGGTGTCTGCAATCATGTGCTGTGGGCAGAAGAAGAGAAGGGTCAGACACACGCATGTAAGGTTTGCGTTTCATTACAGCACTTCTGTGACGCCGCCGCGATTCAGGGTCGAGTCGACTCACCAGCTTCTCAAAGTTGACCAGGTTGTCGTGAAACGTCTTATTCCCCTCGTGGATAAATGTGATATCTGCAGACAGGTGGAGAGGTGTGTGTGTGTGAGGGATTGGTTCAGCAGTACAATAACATGTGTGTGTGTGTGTGGAAGAGAAGAAGAGATCGCTTGAACATCACAGCGAGCCACCACAAGGCTTTTGTGTGTGTGAAGATACCTTTCAGCAGGAGAGGCATGAAAGGGATTTTGGGAGGCTTCATCCTCTTGAAGGCTTCTCTGTAGGCTTTGTGGTTCAGGGACGGATCCTAAGGGGGATAAGCGGGGAGAGGGAAAACTGTTAGAAGGGGGAGGACCGAGATAAAGAAGAAAGACAGAACCGAGGGGAAAGAGAAGAAGAAGAGAAGGGGGAAAGGCTGGTGAGCAAACGAGGACGTTGGTGTGTCTCACCGTGATGAGCTCCAACTCTGAGAAGAGCTTCTTGAACTTCCCTGGACATTTCTGGAAAAAAGTGTGTGGTAACAGTTAGATTACAAAGCAAACTACATTGGAATACACTGAATTGAATGCTGTCACACACACACACACAAACACACACAGACTTACCTCCCAGGTTTGGTTGAGCCGGCTGACAGCGGCTGTGTTGAGACCCATGATGATTGCAAAGGCAGAGTTCAGGTTCCGCTGGGCTTTACAGCTACACACACACACACACACACACTCAAATTATAAATCCACTGAATTCTTGTATACTTCAGTGTGTGTACGTGCGTGTGTGCGTGTGTGTGTGTGTGTTCTTACTGAGCTGCAATCTTGATGAACTTTTTGAGCAGCTGCACTCTCTTGTTGAGCGACACACACATGAGCACCTCAGACATCACCCACTGCTGCACCTCGTTACAGCGCTGCAGCAGCACAGACAGCGCCGCCGTGTGGTGGGAGCCGGGAGCGCGGCTGAGGGTGTAGTACACCAGCTCCTGCTGCATGATGGGAGTCAAACAAAGATGGATGTCAGGATGGATGTTTCTTTCTTTCTCCACTGCATGGTTATCTCCACAACTCTCCCTCAGCTACTTCATGTTATGGGGCAACGTCACACAAGACGCAGAAGGCACAAATGTACGTTTCAGGGTAAAATGTCGCAGGAAAAGGCTTTCTGAGGCAACAGTGAACATATTTGAGCCTAATTAAACTTGTATCGTGTTCCATTCTACCGACTACAACGGGCCGCTGAGTCAAAGCCAAATATCTACAGAAAACGCTCCTACTTCCAAAGAAACAATGTCACTGCTCTCATTTGGACTCTGCGTAACACTTTAACGATGTCACACGCAGGTAAAGATGCAGCGTCAGTCTCCTGCTTTGTGCTCTAGCTTCACCATCTCTGCGTCGGCTGCAGCAGCTGCTCTGCGTGAATGTGTGGGCCTGTGTGTGTGTGTGTGTGTGTGTGTATATACCTCATGGATGGATTTGAAGAGGCTCCAGTCCAGGTGTGTGAGAGCAGCTGCCACGTCCCAGGTGTTGATGCTGAGGAGCCGCACTGGCCTCCTGCTTAGCTCAGCGCTGTCTGTAAAAGAAGGCTACACACACATACAACAGACACACACACACACACAATGACTATGAAATCCAGTGCTGTGAGGAGAGCGGTGATTTCCACGACACAATGGCTCTGTGCAGCTCTAGTTACAGGTCGCTATATCAGTGGTGGTGTGTGGGTAAGACCGGGGGAACACACACTTCCAAACTGTAGAATGCAGAAGCCTGCCAAGCATTTGAATAAGACATAGTGGTATTAGTTTCTAAAATGGCAATTATTGCAATATATATGGATTCATAACTGAAGCTCCAGCGCTCCGTTGCCCTGACACAGCATTTTCCCTTCCATCCAATAATTGCGACTCAGACTCTTTCTCTCCCATAGAGTCACAGCTCAGAGTAAATCACCTGGCCTGGGGCTCTCACTACCTTGTTTGGAGGGCGTGGAAATATGCGTGCGTATTGGAATATCCATTTCCCGATTTAGCCGGGGAGGACAGCACCGAGGCAAAACATCCAAATAATCATTTTTGAGAGGTTGCCATTTGCTCGTAACCTGCAAACTTGCATCTTTGTTTTGTATCTGCTGCTATGTGCAATACAGGGGAAGGTTAGAAGAGAGCGTACCAGGACTTCAGTCAGGTCCCGGCTGCGACAAGCCACGAGCTTCCCCTGTGGGGTCAGAGACTCTGAATACACACAGTCACTGGGCTGCAACACCCGGCGCTCTTCAGTGATGGAGACGAAGACAGAGAGAGAGATGATTAGAATCAGAGCATAAGTCCAGTTTTGTCACATCATTGTGTACATTTTCATGTGTTTGTTGTAACCCTCTGTACCTCCGGTTTGTGAGACCACGGCGAGCACCATCTCATCCTCTGCTTTCTCCAGCTTCACACCCACAATCCTAAGCAGCTCGTGGGCCTCCAGCGACGGGTGTGTGTGCACACTCAGGTAGGAGTCGGTGCTCACATGCACGCAGCAGATAACTGAGAGACACATGCGGGCAGGATTTAGACACTGTATCATGGGATGTGTGTGTGTGTGTGTGTGTGTGTGTGTGTGTGTGTGTGTGTGTGTGTGTGTGTGTTACTCACCCTCTCTAGTCTCACTCGATGGACTTCTGTTTTGCAAACTGTTTTCCTTCAAACTCAACTGCTGATACATTTGTTTACTCTGAGGACGGCGAGAGAGAGAGAGAGAGAGAGAGCGAGAGAGAGAGAGAGAGAGAAGAGGAAGAAGGAGATTCATAAGGCTGTTATTTATAGTGAACTGGATATAATGGTGCAGTGATACAGTCTGTATTATCTGTATCAGCGCCTTTACAGCTCTCAGTACTCAGCAGCTTCATATGCTGAGGACTTTAAATGAGTAGCTTTCACTAGTACACACACACACACACACACACACACACACACACACATGCTACACAGGCTGCTGCACTGCACTGATAGAAGCATCACATCTTACTGAAATGATCACAGTTGTCAGAGTTTCATTTCTAATCCCCCGTTTCACACAGTTTAGATAAAGTAACTCAAACATGCAGGACTCATTTACATATATGCAAATTTGTTTTTCCCATTAGGCACTTTGGTTAGCTTGTAGAAACACTATCTGTGTACCTTTTAATATTTGATGTTGTGTATAACAGAACCAATTTGCATACATGTTAAAACTTCACTTTGTTCTCCAAAGCGTCTGTCACACTCGCAGGAAGCAGCAGATGCGAGTGTGTGTGCAAGATTACGTGACTGTCAATAGATTTAATGAAGCAGATTATGATGAGATTTAGTGATGAGTCGTGTATATTCAGCAAATGATGGATCTGTGTGAGTCGGATGTAAACACACTGCCTGATCCCACCCAACCCCCTTTTCCTCAAGCTCACCTTTTGGTTTGGAGGGCAGTCATCCACTGTGCTGCAAGACACACACACACACACACACAGACAGAACAGTGAGGTGGGTCGCATGTATGTCTATGTCAAACACACACACACCGTCTCAAATGTTGCGCACAAGACACACACTGACACACACACACTTACTGTCTGCGGCGTAGGAGCTTCTGGAACTCCTTCAGGTCTCTCTCCAGGGTGGGGAACTCGTACAGATCCTCTAACACACACCTGTACAGCGTCTGAGGGAGAGACGGGAGGCGGATGAAATAATAGCGACGGCTGAGCGCTGCTATCTGGCCTCGGCGATAACATTCAAAGCGTCTGTCTTTGTTCCCTCCGCTGATCACCTCGTTCTGCCTCTAACGTGCGAGCAAATCGCCCTGAAGCAAAAACACAGGCACCTAAACAAAACCAAGCCACTAAATGTGATCAATAAACTATCATTTTGTTTTTGCCTGGAATGACCTTTTGAGGTCACCGGGCCCGCGGGAGGCAAAGCCGAGTCAGCCAGATTTCATACGCCGCCGACCGTGTCATTTTCCATTAAGGCTGGATCTCTGCGGAATTCATTTAATGGACGGGCGCACTCCGAAAGGAACGGCAGACAAAATGAGATCCAGCTGCAGCCATGAGGACGATTTCTATCAACAACATGTACGTGGTTAGATTACATGACAACAAAACACTATACACTCAGATTACAGGCTTTCAGTATGTGATCGGGCACAGTGTGTGTGTGTGTGTGTGTGTGTGTGTGTGTGTGTGTGTGTGTGTGTGTGTGTGTGTGTGTGTGTGTGTGTATGTGTGTGTGGTAGAGCATTAGTAAGGAGTGGGAAAGCTCAGGAGATAGAAATACACACCAGGCAAATAACTATGATACACACACTCGCTTATCACCGTCATTGACCCGCTATACACCCATTCCAGTTCCCCTCTCGCTCCTCTGTTACTAGGCAACTATCACCTGGGTTACGCACTCCATATAAGCTTATACCCACGCCAACCCTTTGGACTTTGGTTTCCATGGCGACCTATCTCGGAGCAAGCGGAGCCGCCGGGGTTACCGGGGGACAAGCGATGGGTGAGCGTGTGTGTGAATCGCGCGTCACCATGCGTTTGTTGACGTCATGGTTTGACGCAACCGGTTCAAACCTGTGGTGTGAGGATGGAAGGGACCTTCATACCTTCATGAAGCTCCTCATGTGCTCCTCTTCTTTCAGGAAGTCCTTGTACAGTCGGCTCCAGTGGGACACCAGCTGCAGCACCTTCCGCTTCCTGAAGAGGGTGTCCTTGCCTTCCTCCTGGCCCCGGCACCGCGTGCTGCTATAGGTGGGACGGGTCAAGGGATCAACGACGGGAGGCCAAGAGAGATGGTGTGAATGTGGAGGTGTGTGTCTGTGTTTGCCAGTAAAGGATATTGGCCAAGCAGTGCCTGACAGAGGTCATTGGTGGACATGAACACCAGGTAGGTCAACAGGAAGTCGTCCAACAGCATCTCTGGAACACAGAAGAGCTTTCATTCGTACACTCACAAACCAAAGAAACTCAAAGAGTGAAACAAGCTGTGTGAGTGTGTGTGTGTGTGTGTGTGTGAAGGAGAGAGCCTGAGGAGGGTTTGTGTGTCCCACTCGGCAGGTGTTCAACGAGTAAGAACCGAATATAAACAGTCCCGGTGGCAGATGGGTAATGAGCCGTTGTTGGTGGTGCGAGGCGGCCTTTGGTGAGGTGTGTGTGTGTGTGTGTGTGTGTGTGTGTGTGTGTGTGTGTGTGTGTGTGTGTGTGTGTGTGTGTGTGTGTGCGCTCGAGCGCCTGTGTGGGATCCGAACTTTCTTCCCCGCGAGAATGCTCGACCCAAATACTGCCTGCGTGTGCCGGGCAGAGAGCGGAGGAATCAATAATAGAGGACAGAGCTCAGGCGTTAATATTTGATGGACTCGTCTTCCTCTTTAGTCATAAAAACACAAACTCGTCATGACGGCAGACACTCAGGACTCCACTTCTTACTCTCCAAACGTTTCACCTTCCGCTTCCCTTCGGCCCGTGGACGTGGTGCCGCTCTCCCTCTCCTTCGCCCGCCCGCTCTCTCTCTCTCTCTCTCTATCCACACCCCTCCTCTTCCTCCTCCCTTCTTTCATTTTCTCCTTCTCAGCGGTTACATTTTCCCCTCGCCTCTCTCTCCCCTCCTACGCTTGCCCTGCTGATGATAAATATCCATTTTCATCTTCAGCATATGCCCTCTGCGTTCGCCCGCTGGCACGGATAAAGCCAGACACACACACACACACACACACACACACACACACACACACACACACACACACACTGTACTGCACACACACACACACAGCGCCCTGATGAATAACTCATTCAGATATGACCTTGGGGACTTTATCTCTTTTAAGGGAGAGGGAAAGGCAGTGAGAGAGAATGCATGTGTGTGTGTGTGTGTGTGTGTGTGTGTGTGAGTGTTTGCTGAACTAATTGTAATAATGTTCTTTTGCGTGTGTTTGTTTGTGTACGTGGGGAGGGGTGGTTGGGGTAATCACTCTCTCTCTCTGTGGGAGCATGTTCAAGCCTGTTCAACATGCAGTGCCACCCCAGTGGGTCCCTGAACACACACACACACACACTTTTGATCTTCTTCTCCTGCTTCTTAAAATCACCCTGAGCTGTAGTAAAAGAGAGAGAGCCTGAATAAACATCATGCGGCCTCCCGCCACAAAGACCATCTCAGTTCTCTCTCTCTCTCTCTCTCTCTCTCTCTCTCTCTCTCTCTCTCTCTCTCTCTGCCTCTCCGTCCTTTATTTCCTGGGCTCCTCCCTGCATTCATCCCTACCCTCTTTCTTCATTCGCTTCCTGCGGCTCGAGATGCGAGATGGCTCCCCCGCCGGGCGCCGGGATGTGGCGTTGCCGAGGAGCCGATGCATAAAGAGGCCTTGTCTTGGAAACGGCCGCAAGCGAGTTCTAAGAACCACAGGTTGGGACTTAAAGTTGAGCTTTATTTCTTTTTCTCAGGGAAAACTGCAACTAATCCTGTCTGTCCTGATGATTAAATCCCCCTTGGATATTATTTTACTCTATACTTTAAGTCCACACAATGGTGACAAACGTCCCACGCGTGTTGGAAGAGTCCAAATACAATATATGAATTTAGAATCAATTTATATCCAATTACAAGCTTAGAGCGAGAAAAAACAAGCCCTATTGTCTGTGTGTGTGTATATGTGTGTGTGTGTGTGTGTGTGTTTCGAGATCAGAGTCACCGATGAGAAAAATAGTCCCATTGTATGCAAAGGCCACAGTCACAGGAGAGAGACAGATTTGCCAACAGATGTAGCACACGGCAACAGAAAGATGGAAACCGGCGGCGACACGACAAATGTTCTACTCTGCTCCCAAATCCTCCTCCAGCAGAGCGACGGAGGAGGGAAACGGTTTATAAATGAAGAACCAACAACCCCAGACGACACATAATAAAGATCCTGACTCACACGGGGAGCTCAAACATCAGCATGGTAACAGATACAACAGATAAAAGAAACGTGACACTACTAAATTTAGTGGTTATCACGTTTCGTTTGTGCGTTTACAACAAAACAGTCGTCTCATCGCCTCAACCGCGCCCACGTCCCTCCTGGCACTGAACCAACAGACTGACTTAAAGGTGGACTTTCAGTGATTGGACACATGTGCTGTGACACAAGAGGCAAAACAGAGCAGAGAGTTGTTTGAGGAAACTGGAAATGAGATTTGGCAGTTGGCAGCAGACTGGAATGTCTGTGCCCTCCCCTCGCCCCCCCTGAGGGAATCGTTTAAATAAGTCATTATAGCGTTTAACCTCTCCGACACAGCTGAGCACACACACCTGGACGTCGTCGGGAGGGAAAGGCTGACTCACGTGGCCGCAAACACACACGCGGCTGTCGACACAGTCGAGAGGAAGGGCGTCCCTGCTGGGGTCTGAATGCTTCAGGGGTGGAAGGGAAGAGACGGGTGGGATGGCGGGATGCGTCGGGACTTGCGTTGGGTTGAACGAGACATTCCTCGGGATAACGAGTGAGGTGCGGCGCGGCTCAGTTTTGGTATTTGTGCGCTTTCGTTGCGGAATACGTGATTGGACGATGTGTGTTTGTGTGTGTGGGGTTTTTAGGATGAGAACGTGTCTGCGTTCAAAGTGAATTTGCACGGACATGATCGCACGTGTTTAAAGCAGAGAACTTTGCCTTTGACGTGACTCAAAGGACATAAAGGATATTTTACAAAGAGACAGAGACAGACATACGGACAAAGGTTTGACAAAGACATCATTTCACTGTGCTGGAGTAGATGTAACATGTTCATTCATTGCTTGTTTTGAACGCGTATGCAGCCGTGTAGTAAATGTAGTGAAGAGGTTAAGATATTATGTTCAATAATGACTTTGCTACAAGGAAAATACCCCCTTCAGAAGAGTTTGAGTGGAGTAAAAGTCAGTTAGTTGCTAATGTTGATTTGACTTAAGCGTCACAAGTATTTGCATTATAATTACACTTAACTTAACTTAAGTCTAGTTTGGCCAGAGGGACTTTGTAACGGGATCTGATCTGCTAGCGTTCTGCGTGACTCACCGCTCTCCCTGCTCTCTGGCGCCCCTCTCTGGTCGTCCAGCCGCAGATCGCTCAGCAGGTGCTCCAGAATCTTCAGCGGCGTTCCCGACACCACCACGTACCTGTAGGAGGAAGAGGCACGAGAGTCTTCCTCACTGCGGACAAAAGAACGCTCCCTTCCGTCCCACGCTCCTCTAACCCTCCCTCCCCTGGTCGCCTCCTCGTCATCCTCCTCGTCGATGTAGCGTAAAGAGGGGACGTCAAACGTACAGATTTCTGAACCGCGGCCATCTTCATCATCGTCATCATCATCTTCATCGTCATCATCGTCATCATCATCATCAATGTTTTCCTCAGCCTGTGCAAGTGTAGCTAGTTTGGAGGTCATCCTCATAGCACCGGCCCTCATCTGACCTCTAACTAGCCCAAGAACATGCTCTGCTCCGGGGTTAACTGCCCGTCTGACTCCCCCCGTCAACTAACAGCTTCTGAAAGTAAAACCTTCTGTCTGACAGCTCCTAGTACTGGGAGGGATCCTACTGCTACTGAAGACACACACACACACATACACACACACACACACACACACACAGACACATACACACACCTGCCTGTCACTGACACTCCCTGCATTGTGTTCAGTCTTAGAAACTGAACTCCATTACACACAAAGAGCACATACACAACACAAAGACAGAAACTTTGAGGAAATACACGTGTGCACTCAACACACAAACACACACACACACACACACTCAGGCAAAACAGTAAATGCATACATATGTAGAAGGAAATGAACCAGTCTTGCTGCCGTCTTTGTTGCTCGCTCTGTGCAAAACAAGGCAGCCATTCTATTCCTCCGGCTCGTCGCCAGAGGCTAAAGCATACATTGTCTCTGACACACACACACACACACACACACACACACAGGAAAGTTGGCAGTGCCACAGATTTTCTTGCATGGACGTGCAAGAGTGGGTAGTTGCAACTTGGCATGACGAGGCAGAGAGGAAACCGATAATTATATCCTATAGCTACTTGATTTTGGGCCTGTTATGGTTAAGGAGGCGGGGCTGACCTCTTGTCGCAGTCGTCCTCTCTGGCTCCGCCCCCTGATGATGTAGGAGAGGGGCGGTCGGATGGCGATGTCACAGATGACGTCACTCTCTGCAAAACCAAAACATCCCGTCCTCTTTCCTTCAGACACACCCTCCCGACCACCTCCTGAGAAAGAGAGAGAGAGACAGGGGGAGACGGGATATTAGGAGGAGACATGGACGAGGACATTAAGGGAAACACAAGGGAGTGAACAGGGATGTGTGTGTGTGTTTGTGTGTGTCCCTGTTGGTGCTGACACAGGGAAGTGTTGCATAAAAGGGCCTTGTGATGCAGGCTGAGACTTGATGAAATAATCTCCTGGTCTAAAACACAACAGCAACTTGATGTGTGCCTCAGAAACACACACACACACAGACACACACACACACTCCTGAGGTGACAGTGTGCAATGGGGACACGGTTCCAGATGGACAAAGGAGCGGAATAAGAAGCAGCCCGAGGACAGGAGAGAGGAGAGGCAGATCAAAGGAGCAAGACAGGAGGAGGAGGAGGAGAGATAAAGGAGCAGAGACGCTCCTGCACCTGCTCAGTGCTCAGTGTGTGTCGCAGCCAGAGGGACAGAGATGCCATCGCACACACACACACACAATGAACATTTTACACACCAAAGTCAATAATCAATCTGTTTTTTAACACTTCTAAAGATAAAAAAAAAAAAGCCAGCCATAACCAGATCAATAGGCAGACACACACACACACACACACACACACACACACACACACACACACACACTCTGACTGATGAAAGTCTGTCTGATACCTGAGAGACAGCAGGTGAGATATGCTCGCGTCAGACAAAACAGTGTGTGTGTGTGTGTGGGTGTGTGTGTGAATGTGTGAGACATGCTTTGTGACTCACTGTCTTTTGGAGGATAACACAGATGTTCACAGCACTGAGGTCAGCAGATCACTCAGGTGAACGTGTGTGTGTGTGTGTCAACTCCCCAGTGATAGAAATAAAGAGGTCTCACGATGTAAACAACTCAGTTACTGCACATTATCACACGGTATACACACACATATATTATTAC
The DNA here is from genome assembly GCF_046128005.1 of Genypterus blacodes. Taxonomy (NCBI): domain Eukaryota; kingdom Metazoa; phylum Chordata; class Actinopteri; order Ophidiiformes; family Ophidiidae; genus Genypterus; species Genypterus blacodes. The sequence goes on from NW_027466861.1 coordinate 3,201,249, forward strand.
ATTTGAGGCTGGAGATCAAATCGCACTTCCTGTTTCTCTCCCCTCTCGACCGGCCAATAGAGGCAAAGCGCCCTAAACTACACTCATCAAAGAAAAGAAGAGAGAGAGATTATGTAACAAATCACAACTACTGTACAAACAAAGCTGCTCCTCCGGGGGAATTACTGAGCTGCATTCCTGGTGGCACATGGTTGATCTGCCACACACACACACACACACACACACTTTACAAAGATGCCAAGAAAAACACGACAAATCTGATCCAAATCTGAGCCAAAACCAAATACTTACACACACTATGCATTTTAAGCTATATATGCACATAGAGAACACACACAGACACACACACACACACTTGTTGAAGACTTTAGATCAAACAGAAAAAAACAAACTACTTCAGTCTGAGAACATCACGAGAACACAAACACTGGAGGGCTTGATGAGGTGGAGGGCGTGAAGTTATGCAACAGGCGAGGGAGAAAAGAAAGCAAGATGAAAGACGGCGAGACGGAGGGAGGGAGGTAGGGACACAGGGGGGAGACGGGCGAGTACAGGAGAGAGCGAGAGAGTGAGAGAGAGATGCGGCGTGGAGGTCGCCCAGGTCAGGACACTTGACCTCCGCTGACAGGTGTGTCTGTTCCTTTCCTTCCATGTGTTCCCATCCCCTTCCTTCAATTCAGCCATCTGTGTGTCCTCACTCCACCCGTCCCTTCCTGTACTGTCCCGTCCTGTCCCTACCCTTCCCTCCATCACCGTCTCCTCCTCCTCCTCCTCCTCCGTCAGCATGTCCCTCGTTCTTCCCTTCACCAAGGTCATACACACCGGTCATAGACACCGGTCTATCTCTCTCTATCTGACGCTTCTTGTCTTCTGAGTGAGCGCCACGCTTGAGAGGACGTAACCCAGCATTTGCATGTCCCGCTTCCCTCACAAGGACATAACACTGACACACACACACACACACTCACACACACACACACACACACTGACACAAAACAACAGCTCACAAGAAAAATGAGCGGATCTTTGTGACCATATGACCGCACATGACACAAGGTCCTGTCTCACGCTCTCTTTATGTAATACACACACACACACACACACACACACAACATGACGTAAAGAGGAAAGGTGGGCCTCATGGAAACCCAAAAGGAAGCACTCTCTGTTCCCTTCCCTTTCCTACCAGTGCATGTGTCCGTGTGCGTGTGCGTGTGCGTGTGCGTGTGTGTGCGTGTGTGTGTGTATGTCGACAGTGACAGACCCATATCTGTGTTATTATAGCTCTGCGCCTGATTCCTACAAATAACAGACAAAAAACACAATGCCTTCTGGGTCGGCAATGCACACACTGCACTGATGACCTAAGAGTCTGTGTGAGTCTGTGTGAGTCTGTGTGTGTGTGAGAAACTTTACAGTATGTGAGTGCGTATATACACATATGAAGCATAACACATTCCATGGGCATGCAAGTTATATAACTGTGTGTGTGTGTGTGTGTGTGTGTGTGTGTGTGTGTGTGTGTGTGATGGACATACACGCTGTGACCTTGACTAATCCTTTGCACAGGTTAAGCTCCTGCAGCCGCCTCTCCTGGTTGAATCACATGTCGAAGAGCACATGTTTATGTGTGTGTGTGTGAATTGAAAAGAAGGCAGAGACGCACTGCACCGACACACAAATTATATCACCATGGAAACAGAGCGGTTTGTCATAGCTCCTCTGTCATAGGGAAAAAGATGAAATGACAACCCAGTAGAGAGAGAGAGAGAGAGAGAGAGAGAGAGAGCGAGAGAGAGCGAGAGAGAGAGAGTTCTCAGGGTCCAGATTAGCATAAAATAAATGTTAAACATCTTTTTACATGCATGGAGAGCTTTGCTGCTACAGGCGTCAGATTAACATGAGCCTCCTACACACTTGTAGAGCCTGCCAGGTCCTTTTTGCTTCTCTTTCATGCTCCATATGAATCAAGTGACGACTGATACGTGAAGCAATAAGGAAAGGAAAGGAAAGGAAAGGAAAGGAAAGGAAAGGAAAGGAAAGGAAAGGAAAGGAAAGGAAAGGAAAGGAAAGGAAAGGAAAGGAAAAGGAGTGAGAACAACAAGGAAGGCTTCATCACTCGTCCGTGTCCGTCATGTTCTCACTCTGTGCGAGGAATGAAAGTGAAGTCGTATGAACTTCCTGCAAACAGGTCCTTTAGCCAGACTCACCAAGCTGCTGACACACACACATACTCACACACTCACACACACACACATCATGTTATCATCACGGTGAACTGGCTGCGTTCGCTTGGTTTCCTGCCCTCAGGTGTACAGTGGGATTATACGGTGCGACGCTCCTCTAAACACCCCGCTCATTATGTGCGCACACACTGAGTCAGTCTGCCGCAGCGCACGAACACACACACAAGCTCCCACACAAGCCTTAGCTACACACACACACATAGATGAAGTCAACCCACACACGCAGCACGCAGCCCACTTGACTGACTATAAAAATGGTGACATCACATCGCACTAAGCCGTTATTAACACCCACATTAGACGGGCCAGAGAACGACTGGTTGTTGAATTTAAAGTGATCTGAATGGAGGAAAGTGGGGGATGATGACTTGTGTGTGTGTGTGTGCGCGTGTAGGTGTGTGTGTGTGTGAGAGTATGTGTTGTCCCAGATGTGTATGCAAATGATGTGCAGCAATCCGCAGCCATACACATATTTGTGTGTGTCCTTGAGTGTGTACCTTCAGACCCACAACAACACAAACCATCATAATCGTGATGAGGATTAAATCACATAATCCGGGACCCAAACCTTGCACTAACACAGCCGGGAAAGTGTGCGTGTTTGTGCATGTGTGCGCTTCGAACTGACGACAACACGCACCGCACGATGACGTCCATGAAGGATGAGTAGAAGGCGCCGACTCTTACGTTGCCCTTTACTCACTCTAACCATATAGCCGCAACTCGCTGGGCAGATTATATGGTGACAGACCGACCTGTCCATAGAATAACATCACCGGCTCTTTCACTATTGGTGATACATCAATGACCTTCCAATACATCTGTCTACTCACTGTTTGGTTCCGGTCGGGCAGCCTGTAGTTGTGGTTCTGCAGCAGTCGACAGCCGTCTTTGGCCAGCCGCTGAACGGCCTCCAGTCCCAGCCGGCTGGTCAGCTCCTCTCGGCCGCACACCGTCCCCATGCCTCCTCCTCTTCCTCCTCTTCCTCCTACGCCGCCGCCAACGCCGCCGCTCCTCAGCGCACACACCCCGCCCAGCTGCAACACGGGAGGCATGAACACGTATCTCAAACCGCAGTCCCAAGACATGGCGGGCAACGCTTAGAAGGGGTTAAAGGCACTGATCAAATGTGTGAGGGAGGTCACAGCACACACACACACGCAAACGTCAGAGAGAAATCAGTTTGAGTATGATCCCAAAACATGTCCATGTGTCTCTCTCTCTCTATCCCTCTCTCTCTCTCTCTCTATTAATCTCTGTCATCCGCTTCATCAGTCATCCTCATCACTGTCTGGCCGCCGCTCTGTGTCAGGGGATCAGCCCGGGGAGAGTGTGTGTGATTAGTAGTGTAAGTGGGCGGGAGTGGGTGTGGGTGTGTCTGAAACAGGGTGTGTGTGTGTGTGTGTGGAGTCTGCATGTCTCCTCCCCTCTGTCACTGGAGTGAGGGACATGGAAGTGGAGGTATACACAGATCATACCTATACTGTTATATATATATACATGAAGGAGTGACGTCTAAAGAGAGGGGAAGGGAAAACAACAACAGTGGGGAGAGAAGAGAGAAGCAGAAACATAAAAATAAAGAGAGGCAGAGAGCTATAAATGTTAAATGATCTGTGGGATATTAAAACTAATGGCTGTCCTCAGATAGACCGTGTGTGTGTGTGTGTGTGTGTGTGTGTGTGTGTGTGTGTGTGTGTGTGTGCTCCCCAGGGTGCTGCTACTCCACGGTATCATCAGTGGCTTGTAGCTCGGTCTGTTTATTTTTCCTTGGTAGAGAGAGGGAAGTGTTTTGATTGGTCGAGGGGTGAGCGACTCTTCCTGCGAGCTCCACTATCCCACGGTGCCATGCTCCAGCAGAGAGTGGCACACACACACACACACACACACACACACACAAACACACACACACACACACACACACACACACACTAAAATGGCAGAATCCCACGCTTCAACTTGTTTACTAGGAAAACACCCCCAATTCCAAACTCTTATCTTGTAAAATAGCCACGTACACACACACACACACACAGACACACACACACAGACCACAGTATCAGAGCCTGTCCCTTGTTGCTTCCTGTAAACCTGTTTTCAGCTTCCTGTCCTAGACACAGAACACACCAAGATAACCCCCCTCTGTGTGTATGTCTCCTTCTCTCTCTCTCTCTCCAACACACACACACCCGAGCAGTCTAACAGTACTCGCTGCAGTGGAGAGTGTATTAGAGGAGTGTGTTTGGTTTTGCTTTAAACAAATAAACACCTGCATCAGTTTTGCGAATAACCTTAACACTATATTCTACATTTCCCCCCCTAAAAGCTCAAATAAGGAGGCAGAAATGCAGAGTGGCCAATACTAAACTGTTCCGAATGACCTTATAATCTCAATTTAAACGAATGTTAAAGCACAGCTGGATGGTTGCGCCTTTCATAATACGTTATTGAACGCGTCCCCATGTTTTTATCGCTCTGCTGTGATGACAGAATCCATAATTGATGGAGAGAAAGAGGCTTCTGCTGTACAGAGAGACGAGGTCGCTCCATCCTATCGCCATTCAGACCTCGTTTGCTACTTAAACATGCATCGCACGCGCACGCACACATTTGCACTCAGTGACCTTTCATCTGCTATTACAGAGGCAGTATGAATTGGAGCACATAAAGGCATATTTTAATTATCATAAAGCATAATCCAGGTCGCATCCCTTTGTTTATCATCGTGCTCCAGCTGTGCCATATGTCAAAAACGCCTCACAGTGTTTCCTCTGATGCTTTAACGGCTCCCTACTCCTGCGGCCGGCCCGGCGGTTTTTCAAAAGGTTGACAGCCGCACAGCTAGCACGCATCGGAGTAAAATAAAAAAACCATTTGCATCCATTTTAGTAACATTTTGGACGGCGGGGCCAAGCTGCTAAAGTGCTGTGGGTATTTGAACTTCTGTATTTTGCCAAAATCCTGTCCTGACACAACAGATCCACGCTGGCATCAGGCTGGAGCGCTGTAATTTCCTTAATGCAAAGCTATTTAGTTAATCTGCTTAATTCACTGATGTTATTATGAGCCCATTTTAGTCTGAGTGTGCGCTTTGGTACAGATGGATCACGCAGGGAAAAACATAAACACAGGTGCTCAAATGATTCAGAGAGGGGTTGGGAGCACTAAAACGTGATTGTGTATGTACTCTACAGTATATGTGTGTTTGTGTGTGTGTGTGTGTGTGTGTGTTACCGGGCTGCTCTCCTCGCTGGGCGTGCGAGGCTCCTGGTGGGTGGTCTCCGCCATCTCAGAGTCCTGCTCTGATACTGCAACCAATCACAAGCAACCACAGATCAGACTGACAGCTTGCCTTTCATTCATCAGAGGACATTTCTTTGTAAACAATAGATGCACACTTACAAGCTTTGCGAGTCTTGCGTGCCAGGGCAGCTGCTAACTCATTTTGTACCTGTTGGAGGAAAGTCACAACATCTTCACGTCTGAACCGCCTACTGTGACATTTGTCAAGCATCTGTGTGCCGACAGAGAGTTACACACTGACCGTGGAAGTGAGCCTCTCCAGAGCTTTCATCTGGAGGATCTCACTGCAGATGTCCCTGTTCCCCTCCGAGTCCTCCGCCGACCTTCAAAGACACACACACACACACACACACAGACACACACACACACACACACAGAGAGCTTTACTTGAAGCTGTCAAGTGCATTATTTTGATCAAAGGCTTCCCAGAGTGAAGTGCCCTGCAGATGTGTAGTCCGCTCTACACTGCCCCCTGGAAGGCTGAGCAGAGAACTACAACCTACAAACACACATTGATCCTGTTTATGCATAAGTGCAGATTTGAGTTATTCACTTTAACCTCAGAAACACACCAAATAAAAGACAAGCAGACAAACATGTTTTGGTCCTGAACAGAGAATATTCAGCAGAATCGTATCTGCCGCTCATCTTTCTGTCTTCCTCACAGCGTGCTCGTCTTTGTATGGAGACCCTCTTTCATCTGGTTGCATTTCAAAAAGCCAAGAGACACACCCTTTTTATTGATGCAAGTGTGTGTATACAGCTGCCACGCAAAACGCACATTGAGGCAGATCTGTTATTGTGCTTCTTTTTTTTTCCAAACTCGGGGGCGTCGAGAGTACAGACGGTAAGTGCTCCACACCATTTTGTTGGCGTGTGTGTGCGTAGTGCAGCCTACAAACAGGTGGCTGTTTTGGGGGTAAACCTCTGTGTTCTATTCCCACAGCAATAACAACAAGGTTGTAGAGATCGTCTTCAACAATGGCAGAGAGCACCCATGGGCCCAGAAATCTAATATGTTCCGTTAGAGAGCCGCTCGCTGTTTGGACGAGTCTCCCACACGCTGCTTTCCCCCCCCCCTCACCCCCTTCACAAGAAGACAATCCCTCTCTCCCTCTCCAGCAAACACACACACACACACAGAGCAATTTGCATACAATTTAGATTTCAACAGCTCCCAGCGGTGCCAGTAGAAGGGAGCAGAACATGGAGCTACGTGTGTGCCTGTGTGTCGGATCCTTTAATGAAGTGACACAAACAGATGCAGGGAAACATTCAGCCCCCAGCCTGGCATAAGAGTGTGATGAAGGCACTCTCTTCTCACTCCATCCAGTGTTCACTAAAGAGAGGAGAAGCAGTGTATCCAAGGCTTCACAATGATGAGCCAGTTTCCCCTTTCAGCTTCTCTTGTTTTCTTAAAATCTGATAACTTTAGATCCTCTGTAGTCAAACTCACCAGGTGCACAGCTTAAGACTAGAGGGAGGGCAAAGAAAGGTGTGTGTGTGTGTGTGTGTGTGTGCGTGTGTATGTGTCACTGACCATTGTGTGGCGCAGTGCAGCGTGGTTATCAAGGATTACCCTCATTTGTGTTTGCCGTGCCTTCATGCTCAGTTTACGTCAAACAAAGTGTCGTCCTGTCCCGTGATAGATTTGTGTGGCTTTCCCGAGCAATGCACACACAAACACACACACACACACACACATATGGAGATCCTACTGCTAATGCTTCTGCTCCTCTCCAGCTCCAGTTTCTCTTAAGATGTTAATATTTGACCTGCCTCGGGGTCAATTAACAACCGGCAAAGTAAATCTGTGTTTGAGGTTTAGTCTTTGTGCTGCTGGAGTTTGAAACCTGTACCCATGTATTCAGACACGTTGTACTGTTGTGTTGAGGATTCATACATTAAACTACTTCGAGAAACATAAATAACAAACTAAAGCGTGATGTGAGTCTTTGTGAATATCCACACACCATTATTCATCATGTGAATGCTGGTAAATGATCTCAGTGTTTAAGAGGAAGAAGTGAAAATGTGCTAAAATAAGAGGACTTTGTCTCGGCACATTAAAAAATAATGCTCAGCTACTTCCACTCCTCCACCCGAGGGTGCTCTGCCAAAGTACACCAGCAGCCCGTGGGAATATGGAACACGTCCACGTATGTATGTGGTGAACTGAGATGTATATTTTGAAACCTCTCACGGGGCTTTGAGCTGATAGATGAGATTTATGTTAACGACTGTGACGTCTACTTCCCCTCGCTGTCGTGCTCGCTCCCCGTCTCTGTAAATACTGAGTGTGTTGACATGTACTCTTGTTCCTTCTCTCTCCATATATATACTCTACCCTTCCTTGACTCACCCCCCCGCTCCCCACCCCCCTCCCACACACACACACACACACACACACCTACACTGTCTCTTTCTGAGCGACAGATTGAGTTCAGCAGCAGCTTCAGCGGGAATACCTCAAAACAGGAATTAATGAAACACTGGCTGTATGTGTGTATGTGTGCGTGTGGGGTGTGAGTGTGTGTATCAGAGACCCTGTCATGTATCTGAGCGAACACATCATGTGTCACTTTATTTTGTGTAGGAGGGTATTACTTTGATGGGTGTGTAGATAAAGGTACCTGTCTCACATAAGCTGCTTTAGAGCATTAGGTTTCTCACTGGGATTTGAAGATGATCTGGGTGTGTGTGTGTGTGTATGTGTGTCTGTGGTTGCGTGTGTCTGTCAGAGTATCAGGTTTTCAGTATACCAAACATTCCAACTTTGATACCATACTGAAATACTGAAATATTGATTAATTCTTACATATTCTTTACATTAAGCAGGTAAACATCATTTAAAACAAATTATTATTTTCCCTAAAGAGATTGCAAAAATGACCAGTAAAGATAAAAATTCTGTATGAAAAAAAAAAAGTGAAACACACACAGACAGTTTGTGCACTTACGGGCTGTTGGCTCCGCCCCCAGAGCGGAACTGGACATAGGGGGCGAGCTGGAGGAGGAGCCTGACCGCCTCTGGCCACTCCCCCTCATTGGAGCGGAACTCGCAGGAGGCCGAGTCGCACTCCTCGAAGCTGAACTGGTAGTAGGAGTTTGAGTCTGAGAACACCACCCGCTGGTCCACTGGGGACAGGAAGAGACACCACAAACACACACTTTGTTCAGACGCACAGCTTCACGGTTGAGTCGTCACCGTTTGACCTTATGGAGAGGTCGTTTAGGGATGTTCATTAATTGTTTGTCTCTTTGGAAATTTGCACAGCAGGATTACTAGAAGGAGACTTCAAATGTGTGTGTGTGTGTGTGTTGTGTGTGTGTTTACCAGACAGCAGGACTCCCAGCTCCAGCAGCACCTGCCAGACACGCACAGCAGTAGTCCGACAGCGCACGTACACACACTGCTCGCACAGCCACTGCACCAGCTCCACACCCACATAGCTACGCCTGGTAGAGGACATACATGTGGAGCGTGGTCATACATTACAATTTAATACGCACACACAGACACACAGACACACAGACACACGCACACACACACACACTTTCCACCAGCAGAAAGCTTGTCTCGTCTTTTTCCATTTAATCGATAAGCATTGATTATTCATTCGTCTTCCCGAAGACTTTTCCCCTGAAAAACTAACATCGTCCATCTGGGTTCCCTCAGGATAAACTCTGTGTGTGTGTGTGTGTGTGTGTGTGTGTGTGTGTGTGTGTGTGTGTGTGTGTGTGTGTGTGTGTGTGTGCGTGTGTCTGTGTGTTGTGCAATGATAATGGTTATTTGTGTCCATATGTTCATACTCTTTCTGCACGTGTATGGATTTGCTCTGTTTATATTTTACGAGTGAACGCATGACCAGAAGCATGGTGTGCTGTTCTATCCCGACTCATCATTTCCTCATCTTGCTGCATGAAGGATTAACTGGCCTATCAGGGAAGGGGCTGGTGAGTCAGTGTGTGTCTTTCACACATCCCCGGGCACAACCAGTTCAGCTGCGCTCACACACACACACACACACACTCACACACACACACACACAGACAGACAGCAAACGTACCGTATGATTCTGGCCAGGTGTATCTTGTCTTTGGCTGGGTACGGCCCGTGAGAGAGGAAGGCGTTCCTCACAGAACGTGCGGCACACGGAAAACTCTGGGAGCAAGACTGAGTACACACACACACACACACACACACACACACACACACAAACAATTAATTTCTTCAAGGACAGTTTGATTTGCTCCCCCCCCCCCCCCGGGGGAATCCAGCATTGATGGTGTCGCAGTAATCCCACTATTGGCATCATCATAAATAAAACAGAATATCAATGAAGCTGTTTACACGGGCTGCTAATTCTATCCCCTTCATTATGTCATCTACATGCCACGGGGCACAATGAGGGAGTCCAGACAGTTCAACCTCAATTTGTGGTGTGAATGGGTGTGAAATCTCTGTACAAGTTAAGATGTGGAAGAGGAAGAAGAAAACAGAGAGAAATTCAAGCTCTCAGGCAGAAGGTACATGATTACTGAAAAGCAGGTTGCAGTGACGTATAGCACAGAAGGCACACACACACACACACACACACACACACACGCGCGCACCCCGCTCTCTGCCTCTGTGTGTGTGTGCAGGTGATAAAAGAAGCTTGGAAAAGGTCCAAGGTATAACGCACCGCTGATGTCATCTTTATTTGGGCTAAACAAACACTAAACCTAAAGACATGACATCATCTGTTTGTAGATGTGTGTGTGTGTGTGTGTGTGTGTGTGTGTGTGCGTGCGTGCGTGTCTTTCACCTACCTTGTGTACAGTAGGCCCCGCGCTGGGTCCCGGGATAGTGTCAGGTGATTGCTGTTGAAACACAATAAACACAATCCCTCAGTGCCTGCATATAGTAACACACACAAACACACGCACGCACGCGCACACACATATAGACACGCAAAGAGTAAATACACAGACCAAACAGGGCTAAGAGATGAGCGAGACCAGTTTTTCCATTCCAAAGACATTAGTCAGGTTAAGACACACACACACACAAACACACACACTCTTTCCGGGGGCCTCTTATTGCTGCATTGTACAAATATCAGCTCCATTGTTGGGAACATGAATTGTCCGTGAGCTCCAGTAGAGAAAGCTTATGACAGATGTGTTCTCGGTTCAGGCGCTGTGACCTTTGACCCCGAGCCTGTGCACTCACACCAACGCATCAGGAAATACAACTCCTCATCTTTATGGTGTGGTGTGGTGCCAGAGGAGCGAGATGACACTGACACACACACACACACACAATGAATGAGTGTTTTAGGTCTCAGGTATGTGAATGATTGTCAAAGCTCATAAAAACGGTACAACTCTTCCACGGGCTCTGTAGGACAGATTGGCTGTGAGGCTGATAAAGGTTGTGGGTTTGATTCCCGTTCCTGCTCGAAAACCGAGCCACATCACAGCGTCAGCACCAAGGGGAGGACAAGAATGGACGGAGAAAACATAAAACGGTGAGAGGAAGAGGAAGAGAGGAAATCACATGAGAACGGCAGATGGAGAGAGAGAGAGAGAGAGAGAGAGAGAGAGAGAGAGAGAGAGAGAGAGAGACATGAGGGATAATGTTAGTCATAACTGAGAAAGGGAAAAAATCAAGAGATGAAAGAGAGAGCTGATAAGAGAAGTGTAGATGTGTGTGTGTGTGTGTGTGTGTGTGTGATAAGAGAAACAATTCAGACACACACACACACACTAACTGTGTCAAACCTGACCTAACCATGACCTAATCAAGTTGTGTCTCTACGTGTGTGTGTGTGTGTGTGTGTGTGTGTGTGTGTGTGTGTGTGTGTGTGTGTGTGTGTGTGTGTGTGTGTAAAGATGTTGAGACAGTTAAATAGAGCACAAAGCAAGCAGATTAAAGAGATGGTTTCTGACTTTTTGCTGTCGCTCTCTCTCTCTCTCTCTCTCTCTTGGTCTCTCTATCTTATCTCTCCATCTCTTTGTCTGTTGAGACGGCTCACACACACACACACACACATAGGTGTTTCATTCATGCAGTATGACGTAAAGACAGATATGTCTGTGGGCCACGTTCCTCTGTGTGTGTGTGTGTGTGTGTGTGTGTCTTTGTACCTCATTTTCTTCTTTAGAGAAGAGAAGAGAAGAGAAGAGAAGAGAAGAGAAGAGAAGAGAAGAGAGAAACGACAGCTATAAAGCAAGAGCCCGCGCTCACAAGCTTATCTGTGTGATGACTTCAAAGTGTGTGTAGACAGAAAGAGGGAGAGAGAGAGCGATGGAGGGAGGGAAGCAGGGAGGGAGGAGAAAGAAATGGATTACTCTCAGATTAGATTGCTGAGCATGGTGAAGATCCGTAGCACGGTATGCTTGGCAGGCCCACTCACTCACATACTCACACACACACACACACGCACGCACACACACAGCAGCTCCTGTCGACTCCTTGACAGATCTGTCATAGAAGTCAAAATGGAGACATCAAAGCGACTGCAGCTCAATAGTGAATCTGGTGGAGGAATCATCCTGCCAGCTTGCACCTATCTACTGAAACACACACACACACACACACACACACACACACACACAGGTGCAGGTAGTGGTAATGCCAATCCCTTGGTCCTGACAAAAATGACACAAAAAAAAACGTGTGTGTGAGAGTGTGTGTGTAGATAAATTTGTCTCCGCCCGTCACTGTCCCTTTCATCTTTCACGACGCCATGTATAATGCAGTTATGGGTGTAAAATATGGCTGGCAGACATGAAAACACACGACAAGCCTCCTCTCCGCTCCACTCCGTGTATAACGCACAAATTAGACAGTACGAGGAACGTCGTCAACTTTCCCTCTGTGGCTCCGCTTTGACAACAACACCAGATACCAGCCTGCTCCCACTCTCTGTGCCAAGATCTCCGACTGGAAAAACAGTGTTCCTGCTTGCCCCGACATCTCACACACACACACAAACAACTTCACAATGGCTTCTCTCTCTGTGCAGGAGGGAAGAGTCAGGTTAAACAACAAACACCCCAGAGTGCTTGCAGCCATTTGCAGCTATTCTTCTCTCTGGTATTGTGTTCACACGCACTCATTACTGCGCTGTGATTAAAGACAGCAACCAAACTAAAGCTGATGCACGGAGGGAAATGAAACACACACGACTCAGAAGTTCACCTGTCTGAATAAATCAATTTGCAAGACTCAACCACATCTATTGCCTTTTGACAGCAACTGTGAAATGACAAATATCGCCCGGGGTTGAGATTTGTAGGTGTTGAACGAAAGGCAATTTATCTTTTCAAAAGTTGCTTGTTCTCCTGTGGTTCCTGTTATTTATCGTTTTTTTTTGCGGCGGTTCATCTCCACCCCCCCTCTCCCCAATCCCCTATTGTCGCGCCCCCTGCCGTCCCTGTGTGCTGGCATCAGCAATAGAAGTAACAAAAACTAACCGTCCGCAGTAAAAGCAGCTGCGACGTCGTGACTCGGTTGGCACTGGTGGGAAACTGCAGCAACAAAAAAAGAGAAGAAGCCACACCACCAGTCTGGTTTCCCAAACGCTCCCATCTTCACTGCCGACCAAAGCGACGGCAGCCGAGGCCTCTGTCACTCAGGCCGACCCTCTTTCTCATCACAAGTACACTTTGCCTACAGGGAAGAAGTACTCCGCTCTCTCTCTCTCTCTCTCTCTCTCACTCGCAAATGTGTGAGGGAGATCACAGCACAAACACACACACCAACGTCATAGAGAGAAATCAGTTTGGGCACAATCCCAAACTCTCTCTCTCTCTCTCTCTCTAAATAAGCAGGATTAATTGAATACGAGAGCAAGTCAGAACAGAGAATAATGAAAGACAGGATTCTCCAAGGTGAGACGGCTGCAGGCGACAGATGGGTCTTTGTCATGAAATAGTTTCAATTCTCAGGCTTTCAATTATCAGGCTCTCAGTGAACATTAAAGTAGCAAGTTGGCAGGATCTCTTTTATCTGCCGTGTTCCAATTAGTAAGTATGAGAACTAAAATAAACAGTGGCTGTGAGATCGTGCATGGATCCATGAAGGTAAAGTTGAATGGCGGTCTGTGATACCTTTGTGGGGGCTTTGCATGTGTGTGTGTGTGTGTGTGTGTGTGTGTGTGTGTGTGTGTGTGTGTGTGTGTGTGCGTGCGTGCGTGTCTGTGGAAGCAGCACCAACTGCCAATATCTGGAGAGAACCATCTGCACAGAGCAGCCATACCTGTGCACCTCTTCCTCACGCCTCATCACACACACTCACTCACACTGGATTAGATACAGAGAGGAGGTGGAAAGATCAATTTTGCTCCTCATCTCCTCACACTCCTCCTCCATTTCCATCCCCTCAGTCACACACATGTACACAAATGCAAAGATGAATGATCATTTCCGAGCACATGTGTAATATTTGACTCACACAGTTGTATTGACTTAGCTGTCATTTGTTTCTGTTGGACTAATGAGCTATGAAAATCAGAGCTGTGAATTTCAACACAGAAATACACAAAGACTCAAATTCTGGGTCATTCTGACATCACACACACACACACACACACACACACTCATGATGTAACATGGCAGACGCTGTTTAGTAATCTCTTGGACCAAGATGCCTTCACACTAGCATGGAGGTATTTTTAGCCCGTTTGGCCCCGGTGGGACTGGATCCCCCCGACTTGGCACCGTCTCTGATTCCCACTGTGGGAATCATACAGGGACACGAGCATTTTCTGCTGGCTGCCACCGGCGATGAAGATGAGTGGAGCTGACATTTTTGAGCAGGGACTTGGCTTGTGAGGTGTTTTCATTCCACTACAGTGCACGTAGTTACACACACATTTACCGCTTAGTTAGCAGATTACCATGAATACGTGGTGTGTGTACAAATATCACATCATATCACATCAGAATTTAAACCGATTGATCATTTGGGTTATTCATCAACTAAATATGCAAATCATTCACTTGTTTAATGCTTTCTGAATTTCCTGATTTGGTGTGTTTGTTATTATGTTACAAATTTAAAATGCATGTTCAGACAAAATCAGTTTTCGCCTCTGGGAAATTATCCCAGGCATTTCTCCCATTTTTCCTGACATTTTGGAGCTGAAATATGAACCAGTTGAACCACAAATGCTTGATAAAAATCGGTTAATTTGATTGTTAATGGAAAAAGATCAATGCTTACAACATTAAGATGTCTATACACTGTTATTGAGATATTTACTTAGGGGACAAGGGAAGCCACATGAGGTGAATTACATTAAATTACGTGAGTGTGTGTGTGAGCGTGTGTGTGTGTGTGTGTGTGTGTGTGTTGTTGAGACAGCTGTGTGAAGGTATGGTGCACAAAAACAATAGTGCTTATTTAGGATGTAGCAACATAAACATGACACGAAGAGAGAGGGAGAGGGAGAGAGACAGAGAGAGAGAGAGAGAGAGAGAGAGAGAGAGAGAGAGAGCCTGCCTCTGCGACAGTAACGCTTGTAACAAAATGAAAACACCTGAGTCGTGACGAGGTTACGAAGTAGCTTCAGCCCTAGGCGACGTCGTTAAAACTGCCGTTTGAAAGCTAAACCCATCAGCCGCCACTAATGTCCATTTAACACCAAACACGGGTGGTCGGCAGACGATCCGACCTGTGCTCTGAATACTCACGCTCTTCTTCCGCAGGTGCAGCCCGTGCTTAAGGAGCCCCGGCAAGTCCCGAATCTTGTGTTTTAGCTGCGTCTGGTCCCGGGTACTCCGGTTCCAACGCAAGCCCGCGAGCAAGCCGTCCTCTGCGGGCTCCGAGTCCTCCATGGCCGATGTCTGTCTCGCTGCTGGTTCGTCTCGTTGTGTTCTGTGTGTGCGTGGTGTGTATGCGCGCGCTGCGTCCTCACAAGCCGCCGCACCGACACCGCCCGCGCCCGTTCGCCATTTCACCCCCCCCCCCCTGGCTCGCGCTCACACTCAGCCACCCCGCATCTGCAGCCGAGCCGCGCGCAGCCTGAACGACCTACGGAGTACGGAGTGTGTTCCGCAGCACGCGACGCTGCCTGGCTGCTCCACCCAAAGGCTCGCGCGTATCGGCTTCGTGTGTGTGCGTGAGTGTGTGTCTGTGCGTGCGTGTGTGCCTGTGCGTGTGTTTGTGTGTGTTCGGGGGGCGGGCGGGGGGGTCACAGGTGCATAGAAACATTGCATCACTTCCACCTTTTCACCAATCTGACAAAGAAACCAAACATTCAACACCTCCCGTCGATCGCTGTGCTGCAAACGTCACAATGGCGCAGGTGACACATTGGCACCGTTTTAGTGTTTGTTTAGTGTCGTTTTGGGTGTAAATGATGTATGATGTTCATAAGAGAAAAGGAGGGAAAAGGGGGATAAACTAAAACAGAAGGCACTCGGTGGGGCTACGTCACCACATTACCTGGCTCAAATTTCCATAGGTAAACAAAGAGCAGCCAGTGGGGGAGTGTGTGTTTGTGTGTGCGTGCATTGGGTATTCATTACATTATGGTGCCACAAATCTGTTCACACAGTGACATTATGGAGATACTCCTTCAATTATGGGGTCCATTAACTGGTTCCCTTAAACTTAAACATTTATTTTCGGATCAAGTCTTAGGATTAGGTAATGTTAGGTTAAGGCATGTGGTCATGATTATGGTTTGCCCTCCAGGGAGTGAATGTAAGTCGTATGATGTGGTACAAACGTGTGTATTAGATGGCCATTTTTGGGTTTGGAGCTTTGTGTTTAATCGTACAGCGGGAGAATTCAGACCCTGGAGCTTTGCTTTCCTCTTACCTGAGGCAGCAGGCAGGTGAGTGAAACATGAGAGGGTCTGGACCTGCATGGCTGTGGGTTATGGAAGATGAGACGCTGTGTCTCTTATGTGGTTTTCACAGGCCATGAGGAAGTAGTGTTCTCACAAGCAGTCATTGGAGCAGTCATTCAAACGCTCTCATTCAGTGAACAAGGAGATGGGGGAGGCATTGTAAACACAGGGCACCCGGGTGTGACCTCACCTGTTAAGCTTGTATAGGAGTAAGTCATTAAACACTGCATTCAAATGATACTACTGTGTATATTGACACTATTATTTGACTAAATGTTGTGATTTTGGGGGAAACAATGACCAAAGTAGATAAGTATTAGCTTGGTTGGCAAAGTTTGACGCACACACAATCCATGAAACACATGGAATAATAATAGCTATGGGAACCGTCAATCACGACAGGGTCTTAACAATGAAATCCATCAAATATTATCGTTAAGGTTTATGCCTCAACTCCCAAAGTGACAAAATGAAATGAACTGCAAGGACTGAAAGAAGAATAAAGCCAATGGTAGAAAATGGGTGAAAGTCCAATGAATTTAATTAAAGGATTCAAAGGAATATGACATGAAAGAGAATTCATTTGAATTCAGCACGTCAAGTGGAGCTGAACATAATATTCTACATGAGCAGAGTTCAGCCTGAGTGCAGCTGGTGGTTTCAGTTGTGTTATGTCGAGTCTGATTCCCTGATAGGCCTTGTGATCTGAGATAATTGGCCCCTTTCAGAAACTCAGTTTATACCAACACCATGGCTGTCAGAGGTAATGGCCCAGTGTACGTATTGTCAGGCAATTCAACACACACACACTCAAGTCACACCGTTTTTGTAATACTGCAATTATGACTTATTTCAATTCCTCTTACTTCCTCTCTATGCTTACATATTGCTTACAATACTGAAAACAGTCTTGACGCCATGCAGGACTCGACCTTTCGGCACATTTCTAGTTTATCATAAAGCAATACTCCACACATCTTACAAAATGGCACAATGTTCAGGTCATTGACATCTGAAGTAGGTCACTGACATCATTTTTTTGTAAGTTTTAACGTTCTGGAGATGCGTCTCATTCACTTACAAGGTCTTTGAATGGAAAAGCTACTGTGCGTTGTGCAATTATGCGACGTTGTCCCGTAACGTGGAAAGGGAAAGTATCACCCAAAGGAAATATTCTACAAACGTTTCCCATCATTATATCGTTATCTCTTTAAATGTACTCTAATGTTTACAAGCAATATTAAAAAAACATTAACAACACAGATGATTTTAGTAAGGACATCATGGACGCCGCAATTCTCAGCTGAACAAAGAAGAAAAACAATTGAAACACAATTCTGTGTGTCAGCAAAGCTGACGTACACTACTGAAACAGCGATCAGATGGTCGGAAGCAGCAGCTCGTTGGTTTTATGCCCTGCTAACTCAGCGTGGATGAAAGCCTGCCATGTTTTCTTGAAATGGGTCTATTGTCGCGTTGAGGCGCAGGAGAAGGAAGACATTGATAGGGCTGTTAAAATCTGCAGAATCAAGATAAAACGCAGGAAAGTATTGATTTTCACTCTGAGATGTAATGGGTTTAATACACTTCAGTCCACATTGGGGTTGAACCCTACAGACTGATGCTGCTGCACACACGCTCGACTACAGACCACGAGCGCTCCGGGATGTATTCTGACATTAGTTTAGCCATAATCGGCTGCTAAAGTTGAGTGACCGTGGCGCAATCATCATAACTGTGTTTCATCTCATGGAGGAATAAGTCAACCGCTACTTTTACAAAAAAAACATCAATCAACCTGATGGTGGCGCTGTAATAACAACAGTTTTAGTTGGAAGTGGTGGAGTGTGGGGCCTTGATGTGCATGACTGAGTGCCCCTCTAATTTGTAAATGAGTTAAGTTGGGGGAGTCTAGCAGTAATCTGGTTAGTAGCTCTGAACAGAAAGCTACAAAATGGCTTAATTTAGATTCATAACCACAGCCACGTCTTGAGAGTGAGAGGAGGAAATAAGGAAAACACTGCTGAATTGCTGAGGAAGCAAAAGAAGAGGCGGGGACTTTCTTGTGCCGAGTCTAGAGAGGATGATGAAACGCTGCTCTGTGGTCCCTGGAGACAACTGAGACCAGCCACTAACACACACACACACACACATACACACACACACACCCACACACACATACACACACACACACACACGCACCCACACACACACACACACACACTCTCTCTCTGTCACATATGCACACAGCAAAGGCGCTTCATAGTACGGCATTCAAATGAATGAGCCCTACACTGAAATAGGGCTGTGATACTTTACACCAGGCTTTTGATGAGATATAGGAAGAAGAATGGATTGTAGGGGGAGGGGGCATGGACTAAAGGAGGAGATAGGAAAACAGAAAGAATGAGAGGAACAACAGGGTAGAAGCAGGGAAAGAGAGAGAGAGAGAGGAAACCAATTACCATGGAAATGGAGAGAGCCTTTCATCCCCAAACATAGTGTATTGTCACATATTTGTCACACAAACACCCACACGTAAAAAATATGTACACAGAACATATGCACAGTCAGACATCGCTCTTCATCACTCAGTCACACTCATATTCTGAGCTCTCGTCAAACAAATGCACTCCTGATTAAATATTGAAGAGCGCCTGTGGCAAACCGAGCACATACGTGTGCAATTCCTGGCTTCCCTGATGGAACTCTGTCCACGGAAAAGAAAGGAACGCCATTAGATGAAGAAAGAGAGGAGACGAGGCTGGAGCAGAGTGACATGAGAGAGAAAAAAGGCATGAAAGGAAGGAGACGACTGAGGAGACATGGAGGGGGTGACGGAGGGGTTGAGAGGAGGGATGTGAGAGGCAAGAGGAAGGGGAAGGTCAGTGATGAAGAGGCAAAGCAAAGCAAATGGAGAAGAGGAATTAAACAGTAAAACAGGAATTGGCAGATGTATAGAAATCTGTATGTATTTGCCACAAAGTGATTTTAATCAGTTGTCGGGGTGATGCTCACTAAGTCCTCAACCCAAACACAGATCCAAACAGAATAACACACCCTTGGGTGAGCGCAGAGGCCCTCCAGCAATCTCCCCAGGGCATGAGCTTCATACATTATATTATCTCTGTGGGCAAATCATGGAACATGCATTTTCATAGTGCCTGTGAACGTGATCCTTGACTGCCACCTAGCAAACAGGATGGTGTATTACAGGCTGAAGTCCAGGCTTTGGTCCCACTTCATCATCCATCATGTCCTTTTAGTGGAAAAGGAAACCAGAAGAAAGCAAGATATCTGCTCTGAACACACCTTGCTCACCGAAAACAACACATAACACAGTATAGGTCCTTAAATCACCTTGGGGTTCAATCCAAAGCTTGTATATGATTGCTTGGATGTTCCTATAGCTGTAAAGAAACACTCCTCACTACGGTTTCATACTCACATACATTTGAGCTAAGTTGTGTCTGCCGCAGTTACAGAATAACTGAGTCAAGAGGAAAAAGTGAAGTGAATTTCTCAGAGGTTGAGTTTCTTTGATAGTGAAAGGAGAGATAAAAGAGGATTTTCCTCAGGGGTTGTCATAGACGATGCTGGGGTTGGAATTATTTTGGAGAGCTCTACGGAAAGACCAAGTGGTTTAAGGGGTTTGTCCTGTTTCATTTGTGCTGTCTGTAGTGAAATAAACACACAGGCTGTAAGTAATAGAAAGAAATATTTAATTGATGTAGTTTTTGGTTTAAAAAGTAAGGAAGAAGCCCCCAAACCAGAAGCTTGGCTGGCTCTGGCTTTGACCCTCTGTATCATTAGTCACACCTCCCCTCCATTCGCTTAGAAATGCTTTTGCTGTTACATCCGGATTTAATTGACGTCAAACTTAATACAACCCCGGCTGGAAAGAGTGTATCTCAAAATGACCAGGAGCTATTAAACAACACATATTGAGAACAGTCATTCACTTACTTTCATTTTTGTACTCGAACACATATGGGGAAAATTGAGCAAATCCAGCACCTCTAAAAAAAGGCTGAGTTTCCTTTTCTCGGAGGAACTGATGCAGTCAGAGGATCCCCATATTACCCCATGTGACACGTCGCCTCTGTGTGCACACTGGTGAGATTTCTCTGGTGGTTACTCAACTAAACTGGTCTACTGGGAGGGGGTGTTGCATCTAAATAGAAGGAGACTCCACCAGGGAATCACTACTACGATTACATAGTTAGAATCAAGTTTGATTGCCTTTTTCCAGCATTGCTATATTTTTATTGATTTCATCCATACATCATATATAAATACATGCCACGCTGTACATAACAAGTGTATCTTGTACTGAAAGTGGATTTACACAAACTAGATGTTTGGAAACGTGGCAGCAGAAGGATTAGATTCTGGTTAATTATCTTACAGTAAAACTACTCAAAGTAATCATGCTTAACTCATGGAATTCCACTCCAAACGCAAAGTAAATAAGATTTGAAGTGCACGTGCTCAAGTGCTCAACACGTCCGAGACTAATAAAAATACTTCGCTGACCACTAAGAAAGCTACACACTGGGGACTTTTTTGGTAAATTATGAATTCAAAAAAGTCATCAAAAAGCAGAAATAAGAAAAAAAAGTTAAACCCAACCAAAAGACTTTCTTTCTAAACACAACACAACTATGAGAACCACACATCTCTGAATACATTTCAACAAATGCACAAATCATTTGTGCATTGTGATCAATCACATCAGAATTTAAAAATATTTTTAATTAAAACTGTCACCAAGCACAATTGAAATTGTGGTTTGGAGTAAGAGACTGTCAGGATGGACACTTCCTAATAATATCAGACACATCCGCATGCAACCACTGAGCTATTCTAATGCCTCAAATTGTACTCTGAAAGTACTAAAACAATCCCCTGATCAGACGGGGGCATAATCCCTGTATTCCCCATATTGCAACACTCTCAAGTGAGACTGTTGTTGTTGTTGCAACCAAACTAATTTAAGATCATCCACCCACAGTTTACTGCTTTCTTTTGACCCAAATTGAGATTATAGGAGTCACTCTTACACAGAAAGGAAGCAACTGGTCAGAATTTGAATGTGAAAATTGAAATAAAAATTTGGCACAGACAAAGGGAAGATACCTTGATGAGGTTATGTTGATATCAAATACATTTTTCTGTAATAGACAAGTATGCACGCAGGAACAAATTCAGAGGGCACTAACGTTTCTGAATGAAATCCAGCATGTGGTTATTACTCCATAGAAAACATCACACCACTGAAATTATGTTAAAATTATGTAAGATAATTGTCTAAATGTGTTTGTAGGAAACTATTCTAGTTATTTGAAGTCATTGTTTAGTGCCCTATCTCTTGATTGACCATCTTTAAAACATCTCTTTCTACTTTATATCCTTTGATTTGAGTAAATTACTTCAATCAGTCAGTAAAGTAGTGGTAAATCGACATTGAAAGGAGCGCCAATTCTCAATCTCATCATCTCACATCACCACCACCGGACATTACATTAGACATCTGACGTAGATTATGAATTCACGTTTGGGGAAAGTGACGGGAAACTCCACCGATCTGCATAATATAAAAAGGCAGCGAGATCAACTCCCACACAGCATCATCTGGGAAGCGAACTCGTGAATCACAAAGCCGCCGCCAACCCATCACCATCACCATGCCCTCCACACTCAGTAAGTACGGAGCCGGCGGTCAAGCTCTCTCTGCCCGCTGCCTCCTCCTCTCACTCACTCACTCTCTCCTCTCCTCTCCTCTCCTCTCACAGACACTTACCTACTCTCCTGCGCGCTCCTGATGGCCGCGTTGCCACCGCGCGTTCCCGGGGCTCCGCTCGCCGACGCGCCCGCCGAGACCCCCGCAGGTGAGACGTCAGGTGAGGAGGCGGAGCGACCGCAGACCGACCTGCTGAGCGGCTCCCCGCTTTGGAGCTTAGCTGTTGCGGTGGTCGAGCGCCATGACAAGGAGGTGAGTGCCGCTAATTGGGATCTTTATCTTCATCTTCATCAAGCCTGCCCAGACCTTCATCACTAACAACTTCCTCTGTCATCAGTTTGAAAATGAATTCCCTGCACAACAAGTTGATCATCTGGACGAATACAAGATCCAATCACCCCCAGCAGGCTGCAGACACAACTTGAGCAAGGTAAACCTACATTTCTCTAAGAATAATCCAGATATTCTTGAATAAGACACTGCTTGAGCGTTATATAAAGTTTGCATGGCCGTTCCTTCCCTTCTGTGCAGGAGTCTTGTCTCCAGAGGTTGGTCTTTGGACTGGTGAAGTACACGGTCCTTCTCAGGCATGCAGAGGCGGTGTATCCCAGCAGCTCAGTGCCCTCAGAGACCAAGTTCTACATCAGCCTCCTCAGCAGCTTGATCAGAGAAAAGGTGGGGTTGACATGAATGCTGAGTGTAATACTCAAGTTTAAAGTCTGTCAAAGCACTTTGGCGTTTCTCTGTAAAGCCGCCTCACGCCGCTGTGTCACCTCTGCCCCCCTTCAGCTGAAACACCCTGAGCAGGTGGAGGTGCTGAGCAGCATCCAGGAGCAGCAGATGTTGGGGGAGCTGGAGAACCACGACACGTTCCACAAGAAGATGACGGCTCACAGTGTCCTGCAGAAGCTCAAGTACTTCCTGATCGATGGCAAACATGCGCTTGCGAGGAAGGAAAGAGCCAACAGCCGCACCGCCAACTACATGTTACTGTAAAACCAAATGAAACCGACTCTGCAGCTGCTGTTTACAGTGTTCACACTGAATCTTTGAGTGTGTTTCACAATTATGATGATGATGAATGTACTAACAGAAGTCTTAATGCATCTATGCAACTATTTGAGGATTTAGTATTTTGAAACAGGCCTTCAAGCTTGTCTCTCAGTATTTCTTAATTTATTAACATATTTATATTATTAATTTAATATCTATTTATTATCAGAGGCTGGAATAATATGTGGTTATTTTTTGTGATTTGTAATCAAAATATGCTGAAACAAATTCTATCATTTATTTTTTGTAAAACCAGAGTGACATGAAATACATTTTTACAACCAAAAATAAAAAAATATTCACTTGAATGAGGTATCTGGTTTATTTTAATATTTAATTTTCAGGCATCATGATTAGAGCTGCAAACACAGCTGGACTGGACGCCATCAAATCTGTAATCAGACTTCAATTTGAGATCTCGATCAAAATCTCTACCATCTTTGCATCATTTGTACTTTTTAAAGCTTCAACACAAATCACTCAAACTCTCCACCGCCTCTTGTTTCTTGTTTTGTTCATGATTTATTTGGAGCAATGTTAATTTACAACGAAATGAGAAAAACATAAAACAGTGTCACACATTCCAAAAGAAAACGCAAAAGTCCAAAATGTCAGGGACAGAAGAGGGACGACTCCTTCAGCTTCTTGGTCCTGCAGCTTTCCATCCCCACGTCCACACGTCTGTACGCAGCGCCGCCTCACATTATGGCTGTAGATGATGTTCACTGATCATTCATCGGAGGGTGGACGGGAGAGGAAGATGCGATGTCCCGTTTCCCAGTGGCGACGGGAGGCTCTGAAGGGTCTTCCTCAGCCCCATAGCAAACTAAAGGAAACAAAGTTCAGACAGCTCATCATTACAATTTGTGATAAAATGGTGGAAAGTTATGCAGTTGTCATGATTTACTGATGGTTAAATGACAAATTGTCGGAACCACAAATTTTGTTAGTTTCTTCCCCGAAGCTGATTAGACAAAAACCACAGCGTAGTCATATCACAACAGATAACCTTCACATTTTTGGAGAAACGATAGATAGAAAGATATGATGATGTTACTGACAGCTTCCTATTAACAACCTGATCAGTAAATTCCAATAACACTAATTCTTCTGCGACCTTACGACCTTTACTCGATAGATTCACAAAATTATAAACAATTTCTGCAATGTCTGATTAAAATATGAACATTTGCATTTGGTGTGATCGCTGTCTCTTAAAACAGAGAGAAGAGAGAAGGCAGCAGCAGAATAACTTCTTCACATTTTCTGCTTCACTTCAGACCCAATCTTGATTTTGCCTTTTGGGGGGAAACAAACTACGATGGATCTCTTCATACCTCAGCACTGTGGGCTCCGGCATGCCTGGATCTGCTCCCCGCTTGAAACCTGGAAAACCAAGATGAAGATCATCTAGGGTCCAAACTACAAGACTTCTCACATTTCAAGCACACAAGCATTTTTTCAGCGACGCCGCAAACTGTGTGTTCATGTGTGTGTGTGTGTGTGTGTGTGTTTGAAGAGCAATGAAGTCGTGATCAAAGTCACGCCTGCACATCAGCGTTGCATCAGAACGCTGCGATGAGGCGACACTCCTCCGGATTAGCAGATTTCAGTGCAAAAACTTCACATTTAGAATTGCAATACTGTGCAGAAGACCTGACTCACTGCCCCTTCCTCAGAAACACACACAGAGCTAAAAAAAAAAGAAATAACACACCCTAGTTTCATTGAAAGGGGAGGAGTCACCGTTTTTTGTCGTAAAGCTTCTTCAGAATAAAGTCTGTGAGCTTCCTATGGGACAGGGGTCTCCAACCTTTTTGCCTCGGAGAGCTACTTTGACAAATTAAAAAGTGTCTGAGAGCTACTCGTGTTTTAGATTATTCGTAACATTCATCTTCATGACATTCCCTGTAATTTCCATCTCATCTGTGCTTCACATGCAGATGTTAGTGAGATGTAGGAATGTTCTTGGAGTGAAGCACGTTCTCTCACAGTTTTGGAATGCTATCTTCACAGTGTTTTCCTGTTTGGAAGAACAAACACTGGATTGAGAGCTTGGGCGGAGCTCCTTTTTTCTTCCAACTGAACTGTTGAAGCACAGTTGTAATGTCTGTGAAGGTTATGTGTGGACCCTGCTCGACATGACAGCTTAATTCTGCTAATTCGGCCTTTATGTTGTCACAATTGTGTCACCTAACCAAACCTGACAGCAGCGTCATTTGTTTAACTGACAGCTGATTGGCTAATAATCATTTTGTAACAAAGGAGGCGGGATTTGAATTTGATTGGATAGAAATTTAAAAAGCTATACCAAGTGACGATGTGTTGTCAAATGTACGTATTCTTTGAACCTTTCAGCAAGTGACTCCGAAAGGCTTTGCCAGCAACTGGTAGCTCCCGAGCGACATGTTGGCGACCCCTGCTATAGGAGGGAACTATAACAACGTGTCCATATCCTATGAGCCAATTCATGAAAAGTAGTTTCCTGCAATAGTGCTGCAATAGTCGGAGTCACACTGAGGGCAACAAATGACGGAGGGGAAAAAAAGAAGTAGCTCCAATTTGCACAATTTCTGAAAACTCTGGTTTCGTAGAAGTCAATGAGCTGAGCACAGGAAGGTGAAGAACGGGAAGGATGGAGAGTGGAGTGAAAGTGTGACTTCAGCGTCGGCGTTTCCACGATGCTGAAGGCAGAAAGTTCGCCCGACACCTCCGGCTGTGACGCCACAGCACTCGAGTCCTGCAAGAGCTCAACTTCCTCCTCGTTTGAAATCGAATGGAAGTCACAAACTAACTACTTTCGTTTAATCATCTCTTTTACACATCCGCTAACAATTAGTAGCAATAGTTTGGAAACATTCACTTTTGCAACACCTATCAGACCTGGAAACTACCCTAATAATCTGACACCTTGCCGTGTTGCGTGGGATGTCAACCAATCTGTGGTTTTACAGTTGATTGTATGTGAACCGATCCACCTTTCAGTCTCAGAAACTCAAGCTGCATTGACGGGAAAAAGTCACACATACACACACGCACGCACTCAGATCTATTCACTGATTGACAAGTTCTGAGCCCCATGAATAAAGAACTGCTGGAGTTGTAAAAAAAATTAAAAAGCTTGGTTATTTTAGCACATAAAATACTTCACTTTAAGACAAGTGAGTTTCAAGGGCACCCAAGGACGTGCGAGTACTATGGGATGTCACCAGGCCAAGTGTCCAGGGATTATTACTTGATAAGGCTTAAAACATGAAAAGAGCTTCAGAATCAGTTTGTGTTCCTTTGGGTGATGACATCATGCCAGGACTAAGATATCCAACATCGCTTCCAGAAGTGTGTCGAACTGAAAGGAGACTTAGATTGAACATGTTTGTTTCCCCGGGCTCAGAACTTATCAGTCACCCCCCGTGCAAGTCACGTGACATTTATAAGTCATAACAGCCGTGTGTGTATCAATCAAATCTATTAGAATTTACGCTTCCATCGTAACTTCATTCATCTCATTGGAATTACACTTCGCAGCCACCAGGGGCGCTGTGCTCCAATTAGGCCACATGCTAACGCTGACAGCTACCGACACATTTTACAGCTTCACGTTACAGTCCGAGTTCATTTTTCGACACTGATGTATAAAATGATTCTTCTAAGACCTGTTTCTGTATCGACTCGAAAATTGGAGGGGTGTCAAACAATTTATAGCCATATTAAAGACATGATTCTATCTTAGCTGGCGTGCTAACATAAGCTAACCGGCTCGTGTTAGCGAGGCAGCGCTCCCCGGCAGGACGGAGCTCCGGGGCGGATACTGACCGAGGTACAGCACAGTGGGAATGAAGCCCCATCGGATGACAAACTGCCCGCACTGGAACAGCTGCTGCAGCCGCTGCTTGGTCTCTTTGCTGAGCTTCGCCATGTGTTTGTTGATTCGTACAGCAACGACGACAACGCTACTGCCAAGGACAGGGAAGCGGAAGTGACGTAGATAACCCGGCCTGTCAATTGGCATGGTTTGTCGTATGTCGCCATCTAGCGGGGACTAGTAAAACTCCTCTTTCTTCTTTTAATGCAGTGGTTCTCAAACTTTTTCTTTCGCGCCCCTCTTTTATAGATCATGAGTTTTTCGCGATGGAGGGCGAAAGGGGCGGCGGTCCCGGTGGCCGGAAATAATCCAACGGACGTTCCCGGCGCCCGCGCGCGCAAAACTGGTGCAGGGTTTAATATCGACCCCCTGTAAACCAGAGGGGCGCCTGACCCACTGGTGGTTTCGGACGGTGGTCCCGGTGGCCGGAAATAATCTAAAAGCAAAAACGTGTTGTCCGTGATTTTCATCGGCAAGTGTGCCGGTAACGGACGTTCCCGGTAACGGACGTTCCCGGCGCCCGCGCGCGCAAAACTGGTGCAGGGTTTAATATCGATCCCCTGTAACCAGAGGTTTCAGGAGAGGTTACAGGGGGCCGGTTTCGGACACTGGTACTTTCGGACGGTGGTCCCGGTGGCCCGAAATAATCTAAAAGCAAAAACGTGTTGTCCGTGATTTTCCCCGGCAAGTGTGCCGTTAACGGACGTTCCCGGTTCCGCGCGCCGGATCCCCCTGTAAGTTCCCCCTGTAAGATTTTCACCCACTTGCGGTGAAAATCACGTGCAGCAGGATTTTATTACTATTTCTGTGTTTTGCTTGTTGGTGCAGATACATTTGAACCACCACACACACAGTTTGAAATATAGAAACACTTTATTCCCAGAAGCTCTGACATCGAGTTATCTTCAGACAAAAAAAAAAGGCCCAAATAAGTCAACTTTAGTACAACAACAGGATAATGTTCAACAAGAGCATAACCATACACATTCTGTAAACCCACGTACAGAAACAGGATGATTGTTATTGTCCCACCAAGCAATGGGCACCCAACAGCGCTAGTACAGACAACAGGACAGAGTTTTGCTCGAGGGTGGGGGCAGCATGAACACTTGCTTTAGGAGTGTAGCGGGTACTTGGAGTTTTGTTCTTAGTACAACAGAACACCGTCATGTGTAATTTGATAATGAAGGAGGAACACAGGTAACAAATCACTGAAAATAAACGAGAACATAAGGACACAGCCAGAGATTCAACTGCAGTTACAGAACTTAACTCCGATGTAACCATGGTAATCATTTCATATTCAGGTTGACACTGGAGGATGCTGATGATATGCCCGAGGTGTTTACACTGTGAGGATCAGTACAGAGGAAACAAAGCACTTTGTCTTTGTCACAGGAAAATACCACAGGTGAGAGTGAAACCTCTCTTATTCAGTATGAGAAAATACCAAAGTTGAAAACACAACTTGCTTGCTCTCTTTCCACACCTCGCACATCACACACACACACACACACACATCATTCCTAAACCAAAAAAGAACCTTTTCATACGTCCAAACTTGAATTTTAATCTTCACCATTAAAACACACACACACACACAGCGCTTCAGAAAGGTGCTAGAGGAGCGAGAGGGAAAGACACAAATATTGCTTATACGTCATGAAAACAACACTGTGATTGTAAACATAAAGAACCAATTCCTATCATCATTTCATCATTTAGTGGTTATTACTCTGCTTTTGCTTTTGGGAAGAATGTAGATTTACAAAGCACAGCTATAACAGTTAACACAAAAGGGTATGAATGAATGTGGGTTTTTGATCTTCCCAAGACAAGTAATACCATTTAAAGAGGAAGGGATGTGTGTATTGCTATGGGAAATGATCTATTACTTTAAAAAGGAGTAGAAACTACTCGTTTCAAATAGGAGAATCGTACTTGGTTGACTCTTATCAATCAGCAGCCTTTATTTGCCCCCCTGACAAACTTGGGCAAAGTCAGATCTGATGTATGGAAAAGCCATGCAGGGTGACAAACTTCCATTAAAATACTATTTCAAAAAACGTTTTTTAGTAACGAGCTGCAAGTTCACCCGTTTGCTGACGTTCTCACACATTTACGAAAAGCTGCTGCCTCAGGGGGCCGCAGCTTTGTCCTGGCACACAAATTGTCAGCAATAGTGCAACTCTGGAGCAGAGAATGTGACGGTGGTGACCCAGACACCGTGCCTCCGTCAGGCCCAGGGGAGCCTTGAGATGCTGGGGGCGGGGGGGCTGGCGAGAGTAAAGGGAGCTGCTGGTGCTCTGGAGGCCTGTAAGGCGCAGCAGGCCAGTGTACAGTACAGAGAATTAAGCCGTTAGAATGGAGTGATGGGAGAGAGAGCTGGAGTGTTTCCTCCTGTGTTTTTGTCGTCTCGTCACGGTTGGCATGGCTTGGAGTTCCGGGGGTCACAGGTGCGGGGTCGCTCGATCGGAGGCGAGCGTTTAGGTAGTGGAGAGTCACAGAGGCTTCAGAGATCAGAGCCGAGGTGCACGCTGAGGCTGGGAGAGCGCTGCTTGTGGTTGGGCCCAGGACTCAGGTATCCCATCCCTTCTTCCTGCAGGCTGCACGAGTAGCGGCCAGCTTCGGAGGCTACGTGGTTGCTAGACGGTGGGGCGTTGCTGGTAGCCACGTGCTCAAAGGAGCGGGAGAAGACAGCGCTGGCGGTGCGCGTCAGGCTGCTGAGAGCGCCCGCTTTGGGCACCGACTGGCTGGACGTGAGCGTCAAGCGCTTGACGGAGAGCTCAGAGTTCTCGCTGGCAGCCCGGCCTGTTATTGTTAGCCCCGCCTCCTTTTCTTTGCTGTTGCGCCCCCCGAGCCGACACTTCTTCATGGCCTTGGCCCCCAAATTTAACGTGGTGACGCTGTTGCTGACGGTGATGGTGGGCGGAGTCATGTCAGACCCCATCTCGCCTGGCCACGCCTCTTCATCCACCTCCGAAATATCCATCAGCTCATCCGGGGAACCCAGATCCACTGCGTCTGTGACACAGACAGACGGAGAGCAGATGAGCATTAACATGGAAAACAAAAGAGCTTCCATCTGTCATCCAACCCAACTCAACCAATCAAACCATGACACATGTGCAACTGACATGGAGTTGGTAAGTGAAAATAGGAAATATCTCCAGGATGCTCTAAGTTACAATAAATAATGTTAGTGAACTAGTTATGTCATTTCCTCCCAAAAATTATGAAATTCTGTATGACAAGGTTTGATCTTAGACAAGGGCTTAGTGACAGAGGGGTGCTGTTCTCTTCCAGCAGGTGGCAGCATTACACCATAACAAAGACATTTCACCACCTTGACGCCAGGAAGCAAGTTTGGTCTTCCAGGCTCTCGCGCGCAGACGCGCGCGCGCGCACACACACACACACACACACACACACACACACACACACACACACACACACACACACACACACACACACACACACACACACACACACACACACACACACACACACACACACACACACACACACACACACACACACACACACACACACACACACACACACACACACACACACAGGTTAAGTTCGGTTAACCAGCAGCACCGTGACACATCAGTCAGCACTCTATTAGCAGAGGGGCAATGTTAGACCGTCCCACAGCCCTGAGCAGGAGAGGGGAGCCTAGGAGCAGAAGGTGAGGAAAGACCACCAAGGGAGAGTGAAGTAAACACACACACACACGGTTCACACCACGCAAGCACACGGCAAATGCATGTGTTTCTATATATGTAACAATCATACACAAGGCAGGACCCACACCAATGTGAGAGGCCAACGCACAAGCACACACACACACACACACACACACACCTGATTCTGGTCTGCAAAAATCAGCTGGTAAGAGGACAGATAGGCAGGTCATGTTAACAGTCATGCGTGTTAAGATCCAGAGCAGGTAAGGAAATCACCAGCGTGAGCAACATCGACGTCAAAACTATTTCAGACCTGCGTATCTCTCGCCAGCTCCCACAGCTACAGTACCAATAAGATGGGAGTATTCCGTCTCCCGTGGCAACCTAGCAGTAATGTGTCGAGGTGTCCTAACGTTGTGACCAAAATCCCTCTCGAAACCCTGGAGTAGTTATACAACAATCCTGCTGGAGGACGAGTTAGTGGCAAGATATGAGGAGTTGTGATTGAAGGTGACCTCAGGCTCTGGAGTGAGGAAGGTGGATGAGATACCAACACGTTTACTGCTCTGCTCAGGTGTGTTAGTGGAACAAATGCTGCTCATTGTTTAACCTCTTTTACTGGTGAGTGAAGTATTATTCCTTATTTATTTTCTTTAAGATGTTTTTAATGGAGCCTGAGCATTTTTTGAGAAAGCTCGAGGCCCAAAGGAAAGATGGAAACAAACAGATGCTGATGGTGAGACAGGTGAGTGAGTTAGACGGCCAAGAGTTAAGACGGCCAAGGTGGAGAAGCCCGAAGCCAGGAGCGAAAGGCGGGAGGGGTTGGAAAGTCATCATGCAGCCACTCAGGCCACGCCCTCACACATGGTTACCTAGGTTACCCCGGGAGTGGGGCAGGGGAGGGAGGGGCGGGGATCTTAGTACTGGCTCCTCCCTGCAGAGGCTAACCCAGAACCTTCGTTCTCCACCATTCGCCTCACAGACTTCTGCCTCCTGACCTCCTGACCCCGCGTGGCGCCGTCGTGACCTCGGGGGTCCGGGCCGATCTCGGAGCCGCCGCTGCCACCGCCCGACGCGTCGGCATCGGAGAGGACGCGTGGGTCGGGGCGCGACCGCAGGGAGTCTCCGTTGGCCATTCGCTCGCCGCTCACTCCTGTCACACTGATCTCGGGGATGGCCACCCCCCCCAGCGAAGACTCACTGTCTACACTCACTTCCTGGGACTCTGGTGGTGGGGGGAGGGGGGAGCATGGAGGATGGGACAATAGATATGGACATACACACACACACATGAAGAACAGAACAGGCGTGTGCACACACGCACACAGCCACAGTAAAGACAAAGATAAACAATGTAATGGCAGAAAATCAAATGACAGTGAACACACATGGTACACAGAGACTGGATGGAGACGGATGAGAATATGTGACAGGAAGCTCTTTGTTCTGTGTCACCACTAACACCTACACATGACGTGTTTATAGTAATTTCTGTAATCATATGTTGGTAACAAAAGCCTAAACGCTGTGATGAGGCACAGATGAGAGAGGGGCTCAACATGAAACCCTTTATTAATCACGTCTGTGTGATACGATGCCATATATAATGGCTATAATTTGCCTGACGAGCTTCTGAAGAGGTACACAGCACAGAAGATGACACCGCGTTCCCGGGCCCTGGGACGGTGAGACGATGGCGATGAATGAACGATGACGCTCGCTCTCTCCTTGTTATTTTCTTTTAATCTATTGCCTTTCCCTTCTATTCCTTCTGACAACGTGGTTACAGCAATAACACGTTTGGATCCCATGTCGTGTTTGGCTGAGCTGGCGGCCCGTGTTTGAGTCTCCGGCGCCCCACCCCGTGTGTGCGTCTTACCGTGTCTCTTCCAGCGGTGTCCCCGGATGGAGAGGGAGGTGACAGCGTTGCGGGAGATCCTGGAGGTGGTGGGCGTGATCTCCACCTCGATGCTCCGCGCTCCCTCCTTGGATTTACTCTTCAGAGCCGCGCCGTGCATCGACGACTTGATGGCATTACCCACCTGAGGGCGAGACGACACACACACACACACACACACATTCACAAAGAGCAATTACTGAAGCACAAACACTTTGGCCCAGAGGGACAAATTATTCATCTATATTCGCTCTACTTGTTCGTTCTTGCATTGTTTTGTTTGATGAGACCTACAGTGCTAAATCTGAAACAGTTCGCAGTGACTATCGCTCAGCACATCTAGATCTAGCGGGCGTGAACCGTGGCAGCCATCTTCTTCTGTATTGGCAACAGACGTCTGGACTGATCTGCTACGTGTCAGGTAAGGTAAGGAGGGGGGGGGGGGACAATCACTGTGCAGATCACATACACACACACACACGAACTGCAGACACACAGCGCCTACGGGTAAATCTAAAATCTTAAAACAAACTGACGGACCTACATGAACCAAACAAAGGGCTTTGATTTGTCCCCTTGCTGCATTATAGTAGCTGCTCTCAGCGCTAAAAGGAATCATAATCACCGCACAACACAGCTATTGTGTGGCTGCAGAGCGCGGCTCTCACGAGGGGAAATGTCACCTCTGTGTGCTAAACTAACAGCCACCTGCTGCACGTACACACACACACACACAACACACACACACACACACACACACACACACACACACACACACACACACACACACACACACACACACACACACACACACACACACACACACACACACACACACACACACACACACACACACACACACACACACACACACACACACCATTCAGGTCAACACAATTCCCACGCTTAGGTCAGTTATCGTGGCGATGTGCGGTACGCTTCAGTCTTGTGCGCTAAACTTCAATCTCCTTCTCCCTGGGCCTCAAGGATTAGAGCTTAACCAAGCAGTCAGAAGCATGTAAATAATCTAGTGGGATTAAACGCTGCCTGTGGCCTCTGACACACAGGCCAACACAATGCTACGCTGTGTGGAAGGCAGAAACAAG